>NW_024884253.1:46602476-46620377 GCF_019232065.1 Centrocercus urophasianus
TCCTTAACCCTCACCTATAATAAACTGAAGGACAAGCAGTGCCAGCAGGGAGGTCAAGTTCACAGTCTTCTCATGTTTCTTAAAATATTTACTCAGCCCTCTGTTGCTCCTGGTTACGTTATTGCTCAGAACAGCATTACTATCTGGCACTCTAATTAATTGCAAGTCAGTAAGATGCCTCTCCTCTCCTTGCTTCGTTCACCTGAATTATGTCCCTGTCTTCTTTGCTATTTCTCCTTAACTACAAATCAATACAAACACCTGAGCCACACCATTAACTTACATTTTCTCTCCAAGCAAGCCCATTTGGGGTCAGAAAGCAACTCTATGACACAACTGTCTTCACTTGATGCTGCCAGCCACAAAAAGGACATACATAAAAGCAACAAAAGTTTGAGCAAAGGCAAAATATTGAGCTTATTAAATAAATAAAGAAGTGACAGAAAAGAAAAATAATCAGAGCCTCACAGCCCTGCAGAGGCAAGAGGAGCAGCGCAGGGCAGGAGTGGCTCCAAGCTGGTGGAGAGGGCGAGATGTGACATAGCAACCTTTGCTTGATGAAACTCAGTTTGTTTTACGAGCCCAGCATTCTATAGCTTTGGCAAATGGTAACCAGCAGAGTTAAAAACATCCCTCCGCACTTGTTCTTAGTTTCGCTAGCTTTCATTTTTCTCCTCTTGCTTCTTCAAGCTGTCACTGTTTGAAAAAACTTGAAATGCAATGAACAGGCAGCCTATCATTTTGAAGGAGCTGTAGTTCCTTTAAGTTGTCAGTGCTCTGGGCACTTTTCACTCAGAGAACTGGGATCAGATCAAAATCTTGCATGTTACTCAGCCCTGCGTCCTTCACCACTGCTTTCCCATGATAAATTCCCCACACAGCATCAACTGTGCATCAGCCTCACCTCTTTATGGACACTCTTTTCTGTGAGTGGTTACAGAAATGGATGAGACTCACATTTTGCAGGGATAGTAAAACTTAACAGAAAGAACTTTCAGTAAAAATAAGAGGTGGCCTGAATTTAAGCTCGGTATTTGAATGGTCTGTTTTCCTCGTGGGCTTAGAAAGGTTTATTCACAGAACTATACATCAACAAAACCACTACACATAAATCTCAATGTTAAATCAAATGACAGCCAAGAATCAACAATTATTTGAACAGTTTTATCTGGATTTGGATTTGTGTGTATTCAGGCTTCCAGTAACCACCAAGGGCTCTAGTTTGGATGCAGCACCTTGATTCAGAGCACTTTACCATTTTGAAAATTGAAAGTGTTTGAAGACTTCTTGAACACTTTTTCTTCCACAACCCCTCCCCCCAGCCCCGCCATCATTATACCGTTCCTTTTATAAGGATGAAATCAAGAAGTGATGTGCTCAGATTATTTTAGTAACACTTCTTGTCTCCAAACTATCCCTTGAAGTGTTTTGAGCTTTCAGGGAAAGACAGCATGAATTTAGGAAGAATTACTTTAAATCAGCACCACTTGTACATCTTGAAAATTGCACCAAAATGTCCACCAAGAGGTTGCTACAGAAGCCAAATAAATACCAAAATTGAAGCCACATTAACCATAAAGTTGCCTTAAATATTACCACTCAGAAACATATTTTCCCATGTATTAAGTTTTGTGCAAGAGCAATTTAAGTTTCTAACTCTAATATCCGAAGTTATTGTTTCCCACAGCAGCACTGAGTTTCCCATACCTCTGGTACAAAGACAGTATCACAGAGAGGCATTACAGCTGAGACATTCTCATCTGTGATTGGCAGGACAGTACATGAGATCTGTTGGCAACTCTTATGCTACAGAGCAGCTTACAAAAGTAGCACCAAATATACTGTTTCAAAACAAAAGCTATTATGTCAGACAAAGCACCTAGGAAACCTAGAAACATTCCAAGCTCTCTTAGTATAGTTTCAGTACATCAAACAATTAGAGCTCTTCTTGGCAAGGAGATTCGCATTTCAGAATAAGTATCTAAAATCCTCAATCACTGAATCAATGGGACTTGGCAGATTTTGTTTTTATGATCATTTTCTGTAACTTCAGGTAATGTTTCCATGTATTGGAATACTAAAAGTTTTATATGAAAATAGCAAAGCTTTGGGCTAGGGATAGCAGCAACAGGTAGGCACAGCTGCATCACTGCAGGGCAGGAACAACTTGGGATACTTTCCCCTACCTGATTCTCTAGGAACAAAAACCTCAGTCCTGCCATCTCCAGTCTGCATCCCTTTATCAGCAGATTATAAATGAGTCTTCCTTGCTACTTCACAGAGCAGTTAATTATTTATACAAGTGAAATTGTTTCAATAGGAAAGACTGGATATTGTCCAGCCCAAGACTGCCAAGTCATTCATCTGGGCTCTAACTGCCTGAGGTTCGATTTCCTGAACAAACTCTGGCAAATGGAATCTTGACCCTGAACTGCCTGAAAGACAAGTGAAGGCTGTAATCACAAGGCATTATTTACTGTGGTACAGGTAGTCTTTCCCTCAGCACTTTTGGTCAGAATTCGTATTTATCCAAAATCCTTGGAGAATATTCTGTTTTCAAAATTCAAGTTTCTGGTGAACAACTCTCAATCGGTTCTGCTAATAATGCTCTAAATTTTATATTAATATAATGGAGAGCAGATGTTTTCTCTATAATTTGTTGATTGCTTTCTTTATTGCTAACAGCTGCTCTAATCTTACTTTAATGCTTCCCCAACTTCTGAGATATATACATATAACACGAGGCCATGCTATCTAAAATATTATGCTAAAGTAATTGCTTGAGCATTACTTATGGTCTTAATTAAACTAAAATAACAGCAGCTAAGCATAGCTATTCTAATGCAAAATAAACAGTTATATAGTACTCTTTGAAAGTAGCATCTCTCAACTAATTTTCACTGTGAAAATTTCAATTTCTTGACTCACTCAGCACAAAAATAAAAATACTGTGCTAAGGCAGAAGTGTTTAATGATATATGAACACGTCAGCTCAACTCATGCAAACAGCCCCAAGTTCTTTTAGTGCTCCATCATGGTCAAATAAGATCCAGCCTCAATCCAGAAGTTCTCTCAGCACTGAATATTAGCTTCAGCAGTCTTAATATGACAGAACAATTTTGGGAACTCATGCCCACCCAGCTTAGAGAATGCATATGGAGCTCATATTTTTCATCATTCAGCCATAACAGTGCTGTTTTCATGCCAGATATCACACAAGTTAGTCCAGCAAACTAGCTGACTAGAGTGCTTCCCAGCCTCAAAGAGAAAAGAAAACACTAAGTCTGGAAGATATATTTAAACCACGTCACAGAGCTTATTTGTATTGAAGAGCTTGAGAGTTTTGCTTTACCAATGGGATATGGTAACACATTTTCGTTCTAAAATACTGTTTCAAAGACAGATTTACTTTTAGCCTTACCCAAGACCGTAGGTCTCTGACCCCAGGCGGTAGGCTGCAGCCAGCTTGTTGATTGATTCAGATCCATGACTATACGCAGCAGAGCTCTTGCTGAGGGCTTCAGAGTCAAGACTGTAGGCAGCAGATCTCTTACTTTGCACAGCAGCGTGATCATAGGCTGTAGATCCATAGCTGTAGGCTGCTGACTCAAGGTTGTGGGCTGAAGAGCCATGGCTATATGCTGCTGAAGAGTCGAGGCTGAAGTCTGCTGCAGAAGCATGGCGGTAGGCTGCAGATCCCCTGGCATAAGCTGCAGATCCTTGAGCATAGACAGCAGATTTGCTCTTTGTTTCCTTTTGGTACTGGCTTACAGTTGACTGCAGTGCTTTATGGCGATACGCACGGTCGTAATGGTCATGGTGTCTTTGATAGAATGGTAAAGACATCATGAGTGCCTTCTAATTTTGTTTTCCCTGTGATTTTCTGAATGTAAACCTAGCAGGACTGTCTGAAAAAGATCAAAAATAAAGAGTAATGTCAAAAAAACTTCTGAGACAGCATACAAATAGTACAGAACTTAAACTAACAAGACCTTCAATCTTTAAACATATAATAAATTTATGGTTATCGTTTTTGATGCTTTTTAAGAAGAGTCCATTTTTAAGCCTCAAGAAGGTCAGATGTCATTCAACACAAGCAGAAAACCTTGTATTATGGCATCTGTTCACTTGTAATAGTCTCCCTGTCCTTACTGCAAACTACTGCACTCCTGTATGTTTAACTTCTCCAGTCATTACTGCTCATGAAATTTTATGTGTTCAACTTCTTCAGAAGTACCTTAAATATTTTTGTTAAATTAATCTCTTCTTCTTAATTTAACAAATGATTTAAAATGGTATGAGGTTGCAGGAAAACTATTCAATACATTTAAGCTGAGACAAAAATATGCAAACATTTCATTCATTTTTGTAATACAATTTTAAAATCCAATTTAATTTAAAATTTAAGATCTTAATAATCAATTAGAAACAGTAAGATTGAGAACATCACTCTTTTTCCATAAACGTGCATTATGACCTTTAAATGTCCCTTCCAACTCCAAAGATTCTATTGCAGAGATTCATTTAAAGGGGCTTATCACACTTTTACAGTTGATACAGGTGGTATCCTCACCTAAGTTTGACTTTGCACAATCACCACTAGTTTTCCTTGCCATTTCTCATAGGAGAAAATTTGATCAGGTGAAAGGTAGTTCCCTTCTGAAAATGGGACGAGGGTTGAATACAGTGAAGATGTCCTTTTTTTTTTTTTTTTTTTCAGCTGGCAGTCCAGTCTTCTTTTGTTTTGCATTTACTATTAAGACAGATGTTTTCTTCTCTGGCAAGAAAAGTTGCCTCTATCAACGCACCCTGACAACCTTTCTTTTTCTTATCATTGGTCATTATGCTTACAAGATGGCTAGGATTATCCCTATTATGAAAAGGAGTAGGCTACAGTGGGAAAATGTTGAGAAAAAATTGAAAACAAAAATGGGAAGAAATATCACTATTGCTTTTTATACAAATCAAAACAATAGGGAATGTGTTCTACTTCTGGTTTTGTACACACTGATGAAACTTTATTTCATGTTTTGATATAAAATACACTTACAGAGCTGAAATATAATCTTAACTCCATAAAAATCAATGTTTTTTAATGAATCTTATAATATTTTCAATATTGCAGACTGCCTTTATCTTCAGTATTTGTTTTGACAGTAGGACAAGACAAGAAATAGCAAACTAACCTCTTCGGCAATGGCTCAGGTACTCCATCAAACTAAGGCAAATTAGGAAAAAAGACAGTTTTAACTTATTTCTATTTCAGGTCTCACTCAAAGTCTAGGAACTGCTCTTTGCCTAACTGATCCAGTCACTCATTTGCAGAAAGTCAACAATAGAGTCAATCAGAAGTCTCTGAGTGTGTAAAAGAAATTGATGACAACTTGGAGCATAGAGGAATAATTACTTTAATGAGATTAGTTTATCCATTTACTTAATTTCTACCTGAGGAAGGGAGAGGGATGAGAAAGAGCATTAGCCTATTGTTTTCTATGGTAAAAACTGAGTTCCTTGCTTACTCCTTCATTTGTCCTCTTGGCTGGTTGTTTGTTTGTTTTCTCATGCAAGTCTAATGAACTTTTATTCTTTTTAGTATCCTTACTCCTAATTCCAATCAATATTTTTTATTGCTATTTATTTCACTTTGTTGGCCTTTGGTGGTACATAGTTTCTCTTAAGTTCCCCAGTTTCATAAGATTTCTTCATTTTTCTTCACCACTTTCTCTGCCAGGTTTGCAGAAGGTTAGGGTTTGCAAACCACTGCGATTTTTATTTGGCAAAATTAAGGTGTGCAGATGAGTCTTGTTTTGCACACTGAAAGGAAAAGAGCATGAGAGCATCTCTTTTTTCCCCCCCTTTTGTTGAGCACTGCACTTGCAACCCTTCACCTTCTCCAGTTTTATTTTTAGCTTTGTTTAGTTTCTTCATGGTTACAGCAGCCACAAAGCTAACACCCATTCAGTCCTGTTGCTCAGGGATTTCCCCAGCTTTCCAGGATGCAAAGTAGGGAATGTGATCCAAAAGTATAAAACACTTCATGTATTGTCAAATAGGGACATTAGAAGATGCATTTCAATTTACATCTTATCCGAGTGGAGAAAAAAAAAAAAAAAAGAAAGCTTAACAACTTCAAGTCATCATATTTAGAATGAATAAAGGCCATTTTTTTCTTCTAAACATTAAACCTGTGGGCCTCACTATTCTCAGAAGTAAGAGAAGTATATGGTAAGAGTAAGAACCAAGTAAGACAAGCTGAACAAGAAGTGAGCTTTCCTGGCTTGAATTAAAGGACAACTCCTACTGATGCAATGTAAGAATTTCCTTTTATAAGTGTTTCATCATCCTACCAGTTATGTTTTGTATTTCTCTGGAATATCAAACATTACTCACAGGTAAAGGTCAGTTAGTGACATCAGTTTGACAAGATATAGTAAAGCTACATTTGTGGGGATGACAAGAAGCTTTGAACCTTGTGAGAATTTTGCTCCTATTACCAGCACTGGCTGGTAATCTGATTGACTCCCATGTCTTTAAATTTTATAAAATCCATCCCACCTGTACCTACACTAACCAGCCCTTTTCACTATGAGGGAAGCACAAGAAGCTGTGTAGGAATTTGTAACTGCAGAGCCAGGCCTAAAAATATAGAAGACATAGTTAGATAAATATGCTGATTTTGGAGCTATATGTTAGCAGCTGTTGAACTGAATTTTCAGAATGACATCTGAGCAGACAGGCAGTACTTGTTTGTAGGCTGTAAATACACATCAAGGGAAGTGAATTACTGGCAGTGCCTGTTGCACAATTTACTATCTGTAATTCTTTAAAGATCTACTTCATCAATAAGTGAAAACAATGAAATAGGAAAAAAAGAACAGAAACATACAAGCTTAAAAAAAATATATAAGATTCCCTTCAGCTCAGTCAATGGTGTTTAATCTCCTTTGCAAATCACAAGACATTCTCTGCAGCTAGAAAATATTTAGATTACACATTCTCTAATCCCAGAAGAAGTAACACGACAGATTCCTGCTATATCTCAGTAGTCCATGCTTCATTTGAGGGTACTATAAGAATATGCTGGGATAGCCAATTTGGTAAGTGAATGCTTGCGCTACTTCACTTTGTTCCACAGTTGAGCCTTCAGATTTCGTCAGTACCAATCCACTACTTCCTCAAATAACTGTTGATTTGAGGAGACTAAAAGACAGCTACCATCAACTCGGCAGTATGGATTCAAATTAAAAATAGTTGAACACATAAAGCCTTATGCCATACAGAAACACTTACCGGGATCGAGATGAACAGCAACTGGATTAGCTCTGAAACAGATGAACAACAGAAACATATAGCAATGATGAATGCAGTAAAAGCAGACGTAGGCAGGACCTGGGTAAGGACTGGACTTGAACGTCCAGAACAAAAATAATGCCTGTAGTCAGTGGAATGTCAGAGCCCCAGGACAGACCTTTTATGGCCAGGAGGGTGATAAATATAGCAGCAAAGAGGGAGAGACACAGAGACAGATACTGATACCCTGTGCTATCTCTGTGCAAACACATGATGACAGCAGTGTCAGATTGAGAGTTCTCCCTTTTAAATATTCGCCATAAAACCAGTGTAAAACCAGCATAGCAATTCAAAGTTATCTTTAGGATTTTTCCATTGTTAAATCAGGCTTAGGAAACCAAGAAGTGCATCATGTCATGGCCAGAAACCAGGAAACAGTCTCTACACTGACCTTTGCCAAAGCAAGAGAATATGAATGTTTTGTAAGTTCTTCCCAAATTTTTAATGCGGTGCCACAGTGCATGTAATGTAGATATTTCAACTTAATGACAGATAACCCCATTGTAGTAGTTAGCAGCAAAACTCTATAAAGCCATATGATAAATTACAATTCAATGAAAAAAAAAAAAAAAAAAAAAAGTAGTTTCTTTGGTTTGTTGACTGTTACATTTTATCACTTTATTTAAATAAAATACTCAGTCAAAAACATGACCTCATGGGGCATATAAATTGATACAACTCATACCGCTCTAACGTTCAACTTTGTTTCGGAATTAAACAGTTATCGCTAAGGATAAATAAGTGTCTTTGTCTTCAGGTTGGATATTAAGAAAAATCTCTTCTCAGTAAGAGAATTCTCAATAATGCATTGAAATAGGCTGCTCAGGGAGGTGGGGGAGTCACCATACCTGAAGGTGGTCAAGGTGATTTTCTCTGTTCTCATTGTAATAGAATTAGTATAGATAAGAGGTGGGATGTGCAAATCTAGAAGTTTTCAGTGTTTTTCCCAGGTATTATAGGGCTACAAAGTGTAATTTTTCAGAATCTGTCCTGCACAGAGTCTGTTTAATCTATGAAATCAAATTTGTGTATGGCAATAAAATCTTTTGAGTTCTCTAATTACATTCACACCTAAATTTACACATTCTTACCTGCTTACAAAAATGAGATTAATATCCACAGCTAATTTTAAGTCATTTACCTCCCAATGGAATATCAAAACAAACCACTTGGAGCTCCCTAAGTCTCAGAATCCCTGTAATAATAGTGTGTCTATGTAAATTTAGTCACAATGGTCCTAGGAGAGACACCTCAGAAGTTTTAGTTCAGATTTCTACTAATTAGAATACATAGTGCCAAGGATCTATTTATTTTTCTGAATAGTTAGGCTGAAGGAAGAGTTCAGAACTTGACACAGAAAATAGCTTTTAGGCAGTCTGGTTAAATTTTAATGGCTCCAGTATCTTGTAGCTGTGAGTATTTACCTGAATTTCATAACATTTAAGTTCATCACTTTCAACAGAGTAGAGTTGCAAACAAAACTAGCAAAGCAGTTTTTCAGAAGGCAGAGTTTTGGAGCATGCATATTGTCTTCTGGGATTCATTTTCAGACTGTTGCCCCCAAAAGACATTTCTCTCCAGAAAAAGAAAAAAATCCCTTCCAGAAGATGCATTATTCTCCTTTATAGAATTGTTAAGGTTGGAAAAGACCTCTGAGATCGTCCAACCACGCACATACCACCAATATTGCCCACTAAGCCATGCTCCTTAATACCACA
Source organism: Centrocercus urophasianus (assembly GCF_019232065.1). Classification (NCBI taxonomy): domain Eukaryota; kingdom Metazoa; phylum Chordata; class Aves; order Galliformes; family Phasianidae; genus Centrocercus; species Centrocercus urophasianus. The sequence goes on from NW_024884253.1 coordinate 46,611,545, forward strand.
TCTGCACATTTCTTGAACACTAGCAGGGAGAGTGACACCACCACCTCTATAAGCATCTCATTCCAGCACCTGATCACTCTTTCAGAGAAGTTTTTCCTAATATATATCCTGAACTTCTGCTGGTGCCACTCGAGGCCATCTCCTCTCACCCTATCACTGTTACTCAGGAGAAGAGGCTGACCTCCACCTCACCACAACCTCCCTTCAGATCACTGTAAAGAGCAATAAGTTCTCCCCAGCCTCCTTTTCATCAGACTGAATAATCCCAGTTCTCTCAGCCACTTCTCATAAGACTTGTGCTCCTGACCCTCCACAGATTCACTGCTCATCTCTGGACATGTTCCAGGGCCTCAGTGTCTTTCTTGCAGTGAAAGGCCTAAAACTGAATACGGTACTCAAGGTGTAGCCTCACCAGTGCTGAGTACGGGGGGATTATCATATCCCTGCTCCAGTTTGCTACACTATCTCTGATACAAGCCAGGATATTACCAGCCATCTTGGCTATCTGGGCACACTGGTGGCTCACATTCAGCCAAGTGTCAACCAATATCCCCTTTCCCTCTATGCATTATACCCTAACTAGTGATCTTCATAACTGTAATGCAACGGAAAGCACAGCAATGATAGCACGGCAGCAAAGCCCTAGGCTGAAGCAAGCAAGCTTTTGCTCAAACGTTAACAGCCGTGGGCACAGAAATAAAGGAAAGAAGCTACTTATCTTCAGAACTCCAATGTGCAAGGATCTCCAGCAAGATAACCTTGCCTCCACTGCCAATCCTTAAATGAGGTCTGGGAAGGGGTAGATCCTGGCTCCACCTCTTCCAGTCATTCAGGGGCATTCCTTGCACCTGAGCTCCCCTGGATTGGTCCTGCCTTCCCACCAGGTACTCAATTACTGCCGCAAGCCATGGCTTAGCATTTCCTCTACAGTAACACACTGAGGACAAGGGATATCTGTGTTCATTTACCTTCAGCCGTGAGAAGGTCTTAATCTCCAAGTAAAGTCAATTTCTGTTTCTGCTTATTCTCTGCATTATGCCTAGTTCATGCATTTCACACAGAATCAGACCTGCAACAGAAGGAAAAAAGGCAGCTTGCTGCAGCTTGGGGATCTAGCATCACACCCAAGTGCAAGGCAGTTTCTTCTTGATGAAGACAGAAGTTAAAGCCAAAGTTTCCCATTGTGCTGATTTGAATTTCCTCTCATATACCTCGAGACCAGACTGGACAGAGGGGAGAACACTGCCATTTCCTCCACTCCTGAACAGTCTTGGATAGACTTGGACAAATGACCATTAAAAGATCACTTTGACACAGGACATGAAGGACCAGAGAGACATTTCAAACACAGATAACCCAAACACAGAAACTCAACTGAAGTGAGATATTTGAATTCTTGCCATTCAGTTACACAGCTTTTTGTAGGTAATATATTTTAAAATATGAGCTAAGTAGCTTGGCTGGGATATTGGCCAAGCAGAGGGGCAGCAGGATGGAGGCTGACAGCCAGGATCCACGTACCATGGCCCCAGGGAAAATCCAGCCCCCATAGCACCCTAACACTCAGACTTCATACTGATCATCTTCCCCTTTCTTGTGATAAAAAGTCCTTATGGCCACCCAATTTCATTACAAAGAAAATGAATTGTAGATAATATGTTACTCAGGTTTAAGCCACTATTACAATCTTGTGTAGCAATTGCCTCAAGTATTAGAATGATTGCCACACTAGTTCAGCCATAGATAACAAAGATTTAACACCCAGCAGCATCAACTTTCATTTCTTCTGTCCTCACACTGATTGATGAAATAGCTTTGAATCAATCAAGTGTTCCCTGTAAAGGAAAGGATAGTGGCAGAGTCTTAACAGAAAAATAATGGTTTTATCTATCAACTTGGAAATAATTTCCAACATACTAACCAAGCTGAGCAAAATTTCAAGGAAAATTTGCATCAGAAGTTTACAAATTGTTTTATTCAGTGCTCCCTGATGAACAGAGATGTGATTTAAAACACCAAAATTAATTATGAATGAAAAAATCCTTTAGAAATTGAGAATGCAGTGGAAAAAGATGTAGTGAAGACAAAGAGAGCAAAATAGACTGGAGTATTTGAAGAACAGAGGATGAAAATTTCCTAAGAAAAGAAACTGAGATTATAAAGATTCACTGGGTGAAAGCACAAATCAGAAATAATTCTAGAAGTAATTTGCTTTGTGTAATCTAGTTTAGGATCAATATAATAAGTTGTAGAACAAAATGATTTTGAGACAACTGCCAAACCTAGTAGGTCTTTTTATAAATATTTAGACGGTTAATCAAATGATTAGAATTATTATTATTTTTTTTTCAGTTGCAGAAATGGATCAATTCTGCTTTTAGCGTAATAGGCTCGTCTTGTTTCTCAACCCATGCTGTGGGATAGATTTCCTATATTTAAACAAGCTCAGGATTGGAGACTTAACAAAAGGTGTTCACATCAACTAAAATACAATACTTTGAAGACTGGAAAACGCATGAACTTTCTAGACAAGATTATTCCAGTTTTCCCACTGACAGTGGCCAGCACTACAGTTCAGGAAAAGATGCAAGATACCACATGCTGCAGAGTTTTGCAATATCCTTTCCAAGAGGATGTTTCTCCTCAGCATTTGTTGCTTAACAGAAGTTTTATGATCTTGTAATCATGGCCCCAAGGGATGAGGTTCAGTGACAGGCCTTGGTAGGTCAAGCTGACAACTGGACTCGATCTTGAAGGTCTTTTGCGATCTACATGAAGCTACAATTCTATGACTTACAGGAGAAATTGCAGTGGCTTAACAAAGTCCTTTATTAAAAATGTTAAGATTTGGAACAGCACTCTATGGTTTAGAGTAACACTTCAGCATGTGGTATAATGTTAGTCTTAAAATGAGAGTTTAACTTTTATTGGCCTTCTGAAAATCAGTCTGCATTTGATTACTTTATAAGCTGTCAAAAGTTACCAGTTCCCATCTGTGTTTTTCTTGCTCCTGGCTTTCTACCAGAGGCCTATGGCCTACTAGCACGTATGTGCCCGTTCCTTGGAAATATGCTCCAACAGAGCATGTCAGCCAGATGACAGCAGTCTTCCTCCAGAGTGTTTGAAAAGGAGCAGAGAACCACAGCCTCATCTCTAAGAACTGGGATTCAGAATTCAGCATTTTATAACTGAAGCAAGCCATAAGGCTGAACAACAAATGGGAATCCTAATCTGACAAATGCAAGTCTTCCAAGTCATTTAGACACATTAAATTTTCAAAGTACTCCTCCAAAATACTGGACTTGTGGTGAAAAATAATTACTTCTGGATGTGTGATCTACACCTCTTTTCCAACATCCGAGTTGCAGTGAGGTTGGGTGGAAGACATGCACCATACGGGTAGCAGATGTGCCCAAACCCCATGGGCTGCTGTGGCTCCTAAGGGAAGGACAGTGGAAAAAAAGAAAGAAATCTCTGTCACTAAAGGTGAGAGAAGTAGGAGGAGATACCAAAAAGCCCATATGGAAGGGAGCCTCAGCCTTCACAAGCAGCTGGCTTAGAAAGCACAATATCTCTTTTTTCTCATAATAGCTATCACACAGTATAAATTAATCAAGGCAGGTTTCACTAACTAAATCCAGCATCAGTGATGGTGTAGCCCTAGCAACACACAGCTCAGCATAAGAACTTTTTACCCACTATGTACTGATCTAATCACTGTGGAGTGAATTTTTCAATCAGCACTTATCTCTATGATGCTAGGCAGACAGCTAGCAGGTGAACCGGTTGCTCTAAGGCTCTTGCAGACATATTTCCAGATGATGGCCATGTGGATATAACCTTGACTAACCTGGTCAGCAAGTTGAGGGAGGTGATTCTGTCCCTCTACTCTGCTCTCATGAGACCCCATCTGGAGTTCTGCATCCAGTTGTGGGCCCTCAGTACAAGAAGAACATTGAGCTGATGGAGAAGGTCCAGAGGAGGGCCACAAAGATGACCCGAGGGCTGGAGCACCTCTACTGTGGGGACAGGCTGGGAGAGTTGGGGCTCTTCAGCGTGGAGAAGGCTCCAGGGGTACCTTCTAGTGGCCTTCCAGTACCTGAAGAAGGCCTACAGGAAAGATAGAGAGGGACTTTTTGGAAGGGCAGGTAATGACACACGGGGAAATGCCTTTAAACTGGAAGAGGGAAAATTTAGACTAGATATGAAGAGCAAGTTACTTAGTGTGAGAGTGGTGAGAGATGAGCTCTGCAGAGAAGGACCTAGGGGTCCTGGTGGACAACAGGTTGGCCATGAGCCAGGAGCGTGCTCTTGTGGCCAAGAAGGCCAGTGGTATCCTGGGGTGCATTAAAAAGAGTGTGGCCAGCAGGTCGATGGAGGTGATCCTCTCCCTCTACTCTGCCCTCAGGAGGCCACATTTAGACTACTGTGTCCAGTTCTGAGCTCCCCAGTTCAAAAATGACAGGGCTCCCCTAGGAGGAGTTTAGTGGAAAGCCACAAAGATGATTAAGGACCTGGAGCATCTCCCATATGAGGAAAAGCTGAGTAACCTGGATCTGTTCAGTCTGAGGAAGACTGAGAGGGAATCTGATAACTGTTTTCAAATATCTAAAGGCAGATGGGATGCAAATGGATGAGGCCAGGCTCTCAATGGTGGTGTGTAGCAATAGGCCAAGGAGTAATGGCCTAAAACTTGAACATAGGAAATTCCATACTAACATGCAGAAGAGCTTCTTTACAGTAAGGGTGACAGAGCACTGGAACAGGTTTCCCAGAGAGGCTGTGGAGTTTCCTTCTATGGAGATATTCAAGACCCATCTGGATGTCTACCTGTGCAACCTATCGTAGGGTTCCTGCTTTAGCAGGGGGTTGGACTCAATGATCTCTTTAGTTCCCTTCCAAACCCTGCGATTCTGTGATTCTGTGGTGAGATGTTCCCCAGAGAGGTAGTGATTTCCTCTCCCTGGAAGTGTTTGAGGCTAGGCTGGATGGGGCTTTGAGCAACATGGTCTAGTGGGTGGTGTCCAAACCTATAGCAGGGGAGTTGGAACTAAATGATCTTAAAGGTCCTTTCCAACTCAAACTATTCTATGATTTTATGATTTTTTTCAGCACAAAAGTTTGAGGTCATACTGCCAAACAGGTAAATGTTTCCTAGGGGCTCAATTTCTGAGACCTTAAAGAAGGTCTGAGATATATCACAATACGACAAAAACAAGATACATAGCAACAGTTTTTGTGCTGCAAAGTACTGCTGAATGTACAGCCTGGCTCACCTAGTGTACTCAGATTCTCATCTACATTATATTTCATTTAGTATTTCAGTCACTTTAAATGGATGCTAAAAACAAGTTGTTGTCCAGTTAAGACAAAAATCTTTATGTTTAAAATCATTGGCCCATTGTACACCAATTATTTTGGTTCTTTTCTCCTCTTTATCACTACTGAACCTTTGTGTGGAGATATTTAAAGATTGCAAGCACATGCTTGTAATTTGAAAAGCACCTTTAATAAAATTGATTCAGAGTAAGCAAACTGTTAAGTGGAAATATTCTCTTGCTCAGCCTCTTTCTTTTTCCCCTATCTCCGATGATGATTACTATTGCTTTGCATAAATCACTGCATAGTTGTAGGAGCTGTAGAAATAGAATACTCAAGTTCCTGTGTGAAGTCAATCAAAAATATGTCATATGCTGATGTGATATCAAAGAAGAACCACTTTAAGATATAAACATTTCCCAGTTGTGAATGTTTGAAACATTACCTCTTTTCCCCTTTATTTATGATTCTGGATATTTCATTAATTGTATTTTCCTCTGTCAAAACTTTTCCAGGTATCATCTGTCACGGCCATCCCAGCTGAATTGGAATTCCTTGTATGTTTTAAATTGGAATCCTTTGCATTTGTACAGTCCCTTTCCTCCCTCCCTTCCTTCCTTCCTTCCTTCCTTCCTGCCTTCCTGCCTTCCTGCCTGCCTTCCTGCCTGCCTTCCTGCCTGCCTGCCTGCCTTTCTTCCTGCCTGCCTGCCTGCCTGCCTTCCTGCCTTCCTGCCTTCCACCCTCCCTCCCTTCTTCCCTTCCTCCCTCCCTCCCTCCCTCCCTTCTTCCCTTCTTCCCTTCTTCCCTTCTTTTTTTAACCCATCTTATGGTATTTTTACATTAAAAAGCCTGAATATTGGGCCATAATTTTTTTTTCTCCACGGGAGAACATGAAGGAAGGCTACAAATATAAATCAAGTTTATTTTGTATAATTTTTATTTTAAACAATCTTTTCTTCACAAACATCAAAGGTCAGTCCAGCAGACAAAGAAAACAACTTAATACGGAATCTAAAAGAAAACTCAGCTGGAACATGATGGCTTGCAAAAGGAAAAACGGTATTCTTCATGCCTGTGGATCAAGCTCTTGCTGACTTTTCTGAAGTACTGAGTAAACATGGGTTGGAGGAGCCCTGCTGGCAGCTCTCACAGATGAGAAACTGTCAAGTACAGCTGGAGGGCTGAAGAAAGAACATCCTGAGCATCAGATAAAAAATTGACCCTTGAGGATGTGGTTAACTTCCCAATCTTTCCTGCTTTCCAAAAATAAAATAAACTCACCTAATGACACCCCCATTTTGCTGCCCAGCTTGGTAATTCAGTACTGCTCCCATTGCCAAACCATAGGAATTATGGAAATATTCCCAGTCTGTAACCATCATCCTTCAATCAACCTGCTCTATTAGAATTCAAAATTGTAATCAAAACACCTCAATTCATATTTCTTCTCTTTTTAGAGAGGTTTTTGTCATTATTCTGTGCTCTTCCTTTATTCTTGTTTCTCTTTTTCCTCTTTCCCAACAGTATTTTGCTCCTCAGGGGAATGTTGTGCTCTATTGCACAAAACACTGATTTCTAAATACTCCTTATACCACAGGGATCTGCTATTTAAAACAATGCACCACCAGTGGCAGAATTTCTAAATCTAGCTCCGCTTCACTTGTGGTTTTCAATCACACTTGGCTCTACTGAGTCTGAATTGTGTGCTGTATAAGATCAGTCTTTCAAGTTACTCCAACTGGTTTGCTTTCCTGAACTAAAATAAAAGTGGTCACTACTTTTGTTGGACTACACTTAACATATTTGGAACAACAGACAGTTGCTGAGAAATTCATCACTTGTCTTAAGCAGAGAAAGTCTCTTTTGGAAGAAAAAGAAACCTAGCTTGCTTATAAGCAAAGAACTGCAGAAATTGGTCACGTATTTAATTATGATGGAATTGCTTTTGCTAGACTGAGCATATGTCTCCTCATTCTATTGTGTTCTTTCTATTTGCCATTATTTCTGTCTAATTAGACTTTTGTTTGTACAAATTTGCATACAGTAGAACACATCTGAATGGCAATTTAAATCTACAGTGATTTCAAAGGATCACAAAACAGTTCTGGTTGGAAGCACTCTTCGAGGTCTCTTGTTGAAGCTCCAGCCCAAAGCAGTGTTGGCTGTGAGATTTGGCTGTGAATGTGCAGGGCTTTGTTGAGCTGGATCTTGAAGCCCTTCAGCAGTGAAGACCACACAATCTCCATGCACAGCGTGTCGTGGTCTTCGGCTGTTCTAGGAGGCAGCATCCAGAGGTGCTGTCTGACAGAATCTTTACTTAATGGTATCTGCAATTATCTTGGCCCAGCTAAAGACTGTTTAATACAGGCAGGGTGCTCGCAGCACAGACCACTTAGCAGCTGTTTAAGGGCAAGCTTGTACTTCTCAGACCTAAAAATTTGCATGTAATTATTTCTACCCCATTTCCAACCTCATTATTGGCCACAGATGTAGTTCCAGACTAGCCACGAGCCATTGCATCCCTTCCTTTGGCATCTGTCTGCTTCCCTGCAGCTCCACAAATCCTTTCTTGCCTTTCAGAACCCCACAAAAAGTCTGCAAGCTCTCTCAAGCTATAGGGGAAAGTCACATCTAACAGATTTTTACCCACCTTACTCTTCTTTCCCCTCCCAAGTCTACTACCACGGGAACTGAGGTAAACAGCCCCAGTCTGCCCTGCAGGAAACAGAAGGAGATCAGCACTGCTCTTTCATGCCTTAGTCCCAGCTACGCAAACATCATTTCTGCATTCCTCTCACCTGCTGCTCCCATAGAACATCATCTGACATCATCTGTGAGTTCAGCTTGGCTGCTACTGCCAGAGGGGGGGCTTTCCTATGGCAAAAACTAACATCTGGGTTGCCGCCAGGAAGGAGGCCTGCTAGGCTGTCATGAGGCTCACAGAGTTACAAACACTGAATATCAGCAGGCATAGATGATGCCTAGAACCATGAGTAGGTCTTCAACTGCATGTCCAGATGGAGGATGAGGACATGAGAAGGTGGCACTAATCATTCCGTTAATTTTCAGAGTACCGCATCTCCTAATTATGTCTATAATTAATAGATCAGTATTCTGAATGTAAGCTAGGACTAGCAAATGAAGCATGCTTATTTCCATATCTCAGTGAAAACTGCTGAAAGCAGTATCATTATTCACAGTCTTTAGCAAACACAGCAATGCCTTGTTTGTTTTTCTTTCCAAGTATCATATACAACTGTAATTTTATCGAAAATAACTTTACAGTAATGAGCAAACAGAAACCAACTATTCACAAAGCTGTTTAGTTTCAGCTCTTAGCACAAATTATTAAAACAAGCTTGCAATGTCAAAATTGATCTTGAAATTTAAGTAATTTTACCTAGGAGAAGCAATTACTCAGAAAAGACACCTCTTAAGAATCCCAAAATGTTTCAAGGAAGAAAGACTACAGATCAGTGTATTATTATTCAAGATATAGTGTTATCATACAGAT
>NW_024884253.1:46620387-46715262 GCF_019232065.1 Centrocercus urophasianus
TTATCATACAGATCAGTGTATTATTATTCAAGATATAGTGTTATCATTTCTGTCCTTCAGTTTCACTGGCGAAGGTGGAGAGTGACAAGGAGATGCAATGTAAGAGGCAAGTATGTACAAAATTGACTCGAGAATATAATGAAGAAAATATATTTCAAACTCCAGTCGTCTGGTTTAGGGCAATTTTTCAAACCTTAAAATCCTGCCCCATTAATGATTTTGTAACTTTTCCTTTCTTTTGTCTTTCCTTTCCCTGTAAAACAATTAAGCTGAAACATCCCCAAAGTGCATTTGCAAACTGTTTGGTGCTTAATGCTTTCAAGTCATGACCAATCTCCTGCTGCACACCTACTTTTTCTGGAAAGGCTTTTCTGGCAGTGTGTTCAATAGAGCAGCTCTGTCCCTACTCAGTGCCAGTGCTATCCTGATAGGGTAACACTGGACTGCAGCTGTTGCAATCTAACCCTCTGCAACAAGTGGAAGGTTGGTAACCCCCTTGCTTTGTCTGAGTTGCTCCTGCTCAGCTAGCACATTCCTGCTTCTTGGATACAAAACGCCTTTGATTCCTTTATTCTGGTGTCTTCTCTTATGATTAGCACTAGTTGTCTCCAGTTTAAGAAGCTGGATAGATACCAGCATCATGACTTTACTCTCTGAGTCCCTGAAATGTTCAGATAATTGCATTATAAAAATCTCTGCCCGCATACGCCCTTACTATTTGAACTCCACTGCTGGAAGTAAGCTGGCAATGGGGCAGAAAACTCCCTTCTGCCCAAGTGTTTTCTGCTTTTGAACTGCTTACAATAACAGTTCTTCCAGCGCTCATATCCAGTGAATTAAAACAGGCTGGATGAGTAATTCCCTTCCAGAGATCGACACATGGAAGGCTGCGTCCTTTGTAGATAGGCACGCACAGTACATGATCCTAAAATGCCTGCTAACATAATTGCAACACAATCTCTTCACAAGAGATGCCTCACTCTGTGGTCTGTTAGGCTGCTAACTCTGACAGATACAATTCCTAATCTGTATATCTCTCCTGAGAAAAACAATGGAAGGGAGATAGTCTCTCAATTATTATCTCTCCGTATACACACTCTTAAGATGAATTAGGAACACTCTTAGAGATAAAGGCATAATTATTGTAGGAATAATTAGAACAGTGATACAGACACACAATACCCAAAGTTATGAGGTAAAGTTAGAAGAATGTGGATCTGTTTTTGTTCGCGTGATTCACTGTTTTATAAAGCTGATGCTAACCCAAGGACTAAATGTGCATGGCAGAAATGTAGGGTGTCTTTGTTTGCTATTCATAGCCACATGGAAAAACAGAGGAAGCATTTGTACGCTCGATGGGCTTTATTTCCTATGAGATGGTCCAAACTGGAGCCCATCTGTTGACCATCCATCACCTACTACCAGTTCTTTGAAGTTCAGCCACAGTTACTATATTTGCTCTTGCAAAAAGACTTCTTTTATACAAATGTCACTTTAGCTCTGGCCAAAGTCCAAAGAAAGTTAAAGTTAGCCACAATGGAGAGTTCAAATGGAGTGGTTCAAGCACATTTCCATAATATGTGGTTTTAGGAACTAAAGCTTGGAGTTACTTAACTTGCAAAGCCTGCAAAGTTTCAGTTCCTGTTGGGATTTTGGGAAAGATCTTTGCAATTAATCCACACTGAGAGGGAAATGGTGGTATTTTAGGACCAGGAAAATACTATTCTTACAGACTTTTACCATAATTTACTTGTATTCATCTATGTTTCATGCGGAAATAGTTTTTATCAAGCCATACAGAGGCACTTTGGAATTTTTAATACATTTATTGTCATTACCCCTGCATTATTGAAATAAAAAGCCTACGGAAAAATGTTAATTTATTAAGTGTATCACACCCCTATACAGTTTCCATCAAAAAGCAAAAAAAAAAATGCCACCTAAAACCATGTGCTTGGGGTTGCTCCATGGAAATGTGCATGCTGCTCCAACAGCAGCAAGCTGAATCCTCAGCTGTAGGCTGGAGACAAGCACTGGGCTTACCCAGGAACAGCCCTGCAAAATGTATTAGCAGCTTCCTGATTCAGCGACGATTTTCTGCTACCTTTCTGCATCTGCTTAAAATTTAACTCATTTGTAATGATTCTCTGGGGACTATTATACTTGGTAAATGCTGTGAAAATATACTCTCCCTTCATGCTAGCAGGGATTTGCAATCAAGTACAGCTGTGTAATGTCTGCTTGAGGGTTGATAGCAGCTGATGATGAGTCCCAGAAATTCCTAGTGGAGCAATTCAGTTTTTTGCTGCCATCTGGCCTCTTGAACCCACTGTTTGTCCCAGCAAGAAGGTACCTCTCCAGCCCAGTGTGGAGGAAACCCAGCCTTTCTGATTGTTCAACAAGGAAGAAGGAACTCCATGTTTCTCCCTGTAGCTGTTCCATGCTGTGCAGCTAGGGCTGGGCTACAGGGGCTGATGGGAAGAGCCAGACAAAGCTTTCAGTGGGAAAAAGAGAGTCTGTCCCTTTCCATTCCTCAAAATGGTTATGGGGGAGGAAAAGGGAAAAGAAAAGAAAGAAATTAATTACTATCAGATATTCCAATGAAGCTTTTTTGGGGGTGTGATCTCAAGGGAGGATGATCTATTATTAGCTATTCTGCAATACCATAGAACCATTGAACAATCCAGGTTGGAATGGAGCTCAGAAAATCACCAGGTCTACCTTTTTGTGGGAGAATGGAGCCTAAGTGAGGCTATCTAGCACCCTGTCCAACTGCATCTTGAGAACCTTGAGTAATGGGAGGCCTCACATCTCCGAGGAGGTTTTTCCCATCAACTGCTCTCACTGCAAAAAAAACTTGTTTCAGGATGAAACACCCTGGTGGCACTTGTACTCATTGTCCCTTATCCTCTCTATGTAGCCTCTCGAGAAGAGAGAGTCTCTGTCCTCTTTGTAGCCACCATTTAAATACCGTATACTGTGGTGAGGTTCCCCCTGCACCCTGACACAACTCTTTCAGGCTTTCCTCACAGAGAAGCTCTCCAGCCTTTGAGCACTTTTCTGGCCTTTCTTTGGGCCCTCTCCAGTCTGTTTGGACACAGTACTCCACATGTGCTGAGTACAGCGGGATGATCACGTTTCCATCTGCTAGTAATGGACGCTTAGTGGATGCTGCCCAGGATCTGATTTGCCTTCCTTGCTGCAGAGGTACACAGCTCATTCAAGTTTGGAAACGAATGATACAAGAGCACTAAATTTCAATATCTGCATTTCTAGAGTGAATGCAAAGCAGTTTTTTTGATTTTGCTCTCCATTTGCAACCAGCTCCTGCTCATCACTATCACTCCAGAGCCACGGTGCACTGCGTCAGATTACAGTTTGGGGGGAGTGTTTGGAAAATGATTATCACTTACCCTCACATTCAGTTGGAACAGTTGGGTCACGTTACACATGCCATTTCACCTTATCACTTGGCTGCTGGTCCTAAGGCTGTGTTCAAGCATAAAATGGCCAGAGACTTAATACTTTGTTTTCTAAAGTGAGATTTCCTTTTGAAAGGCACAAAGCTGGTTCTCTAAACAATGGCTTTTGAGACGTTCTTCCAGCTCATCAATGGAAAAATCACATTTCATTTAATACTTGGCTATGGGCAGCTCAGTACCCTGGGCACAGGCAAAAATCCAGATCATGTTCAGCAGGACAGGCTTACAAACACGATAATTTAAAAATGCAAAAGCATTTATGTCTTCCATCAACTTTTCACTGAAGCACAGTTATAACACAGTCTTTCAGGAACATTTGTTAAATGAATGGGACAAAAATGAACAGAAGCTAGCCTGTTGGGAACAGGTAACACAGGAAGCTCCTTCTTTCTGAGGAGGACTTTTTAGTGCAGTGCTACTGTAAAAACAGTAACTGTGATGGCAGTGCCAATTAACACAGTGAGATCCTAAAATGGCTCCTGCATGAAACATCTGCTTACTTTGCCTGCACCACACAAGAGAGAGATGCAGATAGTCGTAACCCTAACATGAAAATTCACATGCTCCTGCAGGGTATTCAGGTAGACATCAACTAGCAAGCAAGGCTTCAGAAAGAAGGTGAACCTAGAGCTTTGTAAAGCTGAGTTTAGTTGATGATGTTCATCTGCTCATTCTTTTCACTGTGGTTTGCTCATTTGTTTAATGCTGTCCATGTGTTCATTTCACCAATGCTTGCTGAAAAGGGTTCATAAACTATAATTCTCCTTTGGCCTTCAGTTTTAAATGAAACTCACCCCAAATCTCATTTTTTTCTCATGGTTTTTTCGTATTTTCTTTTTTTTTTTCTTTTTTTTTTTCTTACTCTAGACTATTTGTTTTCATATACTTTCCAAGCACTTGGGCATTTTATTCAACCCAGATTTATTCAAAATTTCCTTCTGGCCAGTTCTAAATTCAACCCAGACTCACAGGAAGATCTGCAAACCTCATTTGACTTGTAGGCCAGCTCTGACACATTGCACTTCCCCAAGTATCCCTCCAGAAAACAACTAGATTAATTTTGTTAAACAAGAATAAAATATAATTAACAGAAGTGTTGTTGATTGCCACAATGTTGCTGCTGTATTTGTTTGAAATACCATAAAATCCATCCCAGAGAAAATACTGAGCAGTTCATAAAATCAATATGTACTGACTCACCCAGCCCTTACTGAAACCAGAGATGCTGCTTAATGTTTCATTACAGATGAAAATGCGATGCCATGCTTCACACAGTGTTATAAAAACTGAGTTCTCAGAGAAGCTTCTGAGACACCCAGAGCTTGGAGACACTAGTTGTTTTTACTAAAAATTTGTTAACAGCACTGAAGCAGACCAAGGAGGCCCTACTACAATATGGTAGATTATCATTTTGAGGAATTTATGGGGAAAAAAATGGTTGTTTCAGACATGTGAAGAACTCAGAAGCACTCTAAGCATCATTTCCAGGAGTCCACATAGGATCTTTCCCACTTACTTCAATAGAATCATAGAACCAGATTATGGTTTGGGTTGGACAGACCCAGAAGCCCACCCAGCCTCAACCCCCTGCAGGGCTGCCCCCCAGCAGCTCAGCTGCCCAGGGCCCCATCCAACCTTGCCCTGAGCTCTCCAGTGATGGGGCACCACAGCTTCTCTGGGCAGCTGTGCCAGCACCTCACTGCCCTCTGTGTGAAGAATTTCTTCCTAATATTTAGAATCATAGAATCACCAAGGTTGGAAAAGACCTCCAAGATCATCCCGTCCAACCGTCCACCATATTTAAACTAAGTTTCCCTTCTTTTAGTTTATATCAATTCCCCCTTGTCCTATCGCTATTAGACCATACAAAAAGTCGTCAGTCTCTTCTGTTTATAGGCTTCCTTTATGTACTTGAACATTGCAAAGAGCCTTCTCTTCTCCAGGCTGAACAAGCCCAGCTGCCTCAACCTCTCCTCATAGCAGAGGTGCTCCAGCCCTGCACCGCAATACAATTTAGCCTAACGTGGACTAATTCCATTTCACCGTGTCCCTTCCCGTGCGCGTTCCAGCAGTTCCAGCAGCCCCGCCCGCCTCCCGGCCTCCTGACCAACGCCGGGGCTCCCCTTGGTGGCGGCAGCCGGTATCGGCCGGAGCCCTGCAGAGAGGCAGACTGCCAGCACCAGGTTCTCTACCGCCAGGTGTTCGGTGTGCGCGTGGTGCTGCGTTTGCTGTGGTCTTTCCGTCCTGGGCTAGGCAAGGAGCAGAAAAGTAGCAGACAGCTGCTTGAAGTAAAACACACATCCACCTCCTCCTTCAGTTACTTGCAGTTCCCAGGACATCGCTTGACGCATTAGGCTCAGCAACAGAACCAGGCCTTGTCCCCAGACAGAAAGACAAACTCATTCATGTGTAACGCAAGGGAAGAAAGTGAGAATGAGATGCCTTTGTGAGGCTGGAAAAAAACAAGCAGAGTCGCTCAAACTAAAAATGTTGATCATGGTGGTACGAAGGCTGCATGGTTGAATGAAGATAGAACTCAGTGGGGAAAAAAACACAAGAAAGATAAATATAAGATCTGATGTTACACAGCATAACATAAATAGGCTGCATTTTTAACCACTATTTTGCAGTTACTTGCTTTTCTGCAAGATCAGAGGACTAAGGATATAGGTAGACATAGACCCAGACAGATACAGACATAGGACGCTGACATTGTAGGAGAGAAACCAACTTTTTACATGATTTGATAGTGATAGGACAAAGTGGAACAGTTTTATGACATAAAAGAGGAGAGACTGAGATTAGATGTTAGCTGGAATTTTCTTATTCAGAGGGTGGTAAGATGCTGGCACAGCTGCCCCGTGAAGCTGTGGTGCCCCATCCCTGGAGGCACTCAAAGCCAGGTTGGATGGGGCCCTGGACAGCTGAGCTGCTGAGTGGCCAGCCCTGCCTATGGCACGGGGTGGGACTGGGCAGGCTTTAAGGTCCCTTCCAATCCAGGCTATTCTGTGATTCTATGATTCCATGTCATAGGCTGCATAAGTCTCTTTTTTGAACCCTTCTGACATCTTTCATGCTATCATTCATGGCCTCGTGTTGTGCAAGAATGGCAGCTCAGGCTCAGCAGCTCTTACTGTTTGGTTTGTTTTCAAGTGCACTCATGTCACTTTCCATGTTCAAAATGTTTCTTTATTTCAGCTGTGGGATGGCAGTTGGGATGTCCCCCAAGACTGTGACTTCTAACTGAGTTGTGCAAGAAGTAAGCAGATAACAAGGACAAAGCAATCCTGCTTGCATGAAGAAAGCAGCAGTGCCTGAAGCTTCTCCACAGGCTCAGGTTCATAGGCCAGGGAGGTGGAGGGCCACATTCTCACCTGGCCTCAGGTGGAGCTGCACTGCTTAACCACCTCATATTCTTCACTACAATGTGCAAGATGTGCATCAATTGCTGAAATCTGTACCATGTCAGAACACATGCCTTCTTTCCTGAGTACTGGTGATTTTCAGAATGTAAGAAAGTCTAGTGTTTTTTTAATGATTTTCTTTGTATGTAGCAAGAGACTAACTATGCTACTGTTTATGTAAACTAATCCCATACAAGCACATATTCTCCTGACCTGTGCTGCAACTGTATTCAGCTTTTTATTTACTAACTAATCTGGTAATTGTTTTGCTTCTAGACAGAGAAAAATGCACTTGAGAAACTGATAAAAACAGATGATAAACTGATAAATGCTAAATGCTAAATGCTTGAAGACCATGCTCAGCTTTTGTTTCTTTGAATGCCATGGATCTCACTGAATAACATTTAAATTTGCGGAGCCAGAGGTTCATTAAAGTATGCTTCTCCCCATAAAATGCATCCTCACAAGGGAGAAGACACACTGATAAAAAGATGAGAGATTCTGGCCCTTTACTTCCACAAGGCCAGGAAATTGCTGGCTGCAAACTCATATTGATAAATTTATATAATTCATTTAGAGCTGTAATTGCCAACCTGGACTGACATTAAGATCACTTCCATGGAGGGGAATTGTGAGGCATTATTCAGTGTGAGAAGTTCCCAAAAAAGCAGCAAATGGAGACCATGTAACACTGGAGTGTGAAAAGACACGGAAGATGCAAAACATGATAGCTGTGATCAAGGAAGTCTAGGAAGCCAGACCCTTGTCCATCAAAACCATCATGGGCATTCCCATGCTGATTGTCCACTACAGTTGTTCCATTCACACTGCACTCAGTGAGATTATTCACTGACATAGAAGTGAAAGCAACTTAGAAAGCTAAGTCTAGCACATATTCAAGACTAAGTTTACAAGCAGCCCTTGAAAACTTTCCCATCTAGGGATCTCTAGGCTCTGAGAAAGCAGCAGATAAATAATTAGGTAGGTTTTGATGTTATTGAAGTACCCAGTATTGAAGTACAAAGATTGGAAGCTCACAGGACTTTTGCAAATGTGTAAGTTTCCAAATCTCACTGAAGTGGATTTGGGATCCTGAACTACCAACCTTAATGAAAGACTTTTTACCTTCCCACTTGCAGCTTTAGCCTTTATGCAGCACTAGCTGCCTTTCTCACTTGTTTCTGTAAAATGGAACTCATACAACCTTAGAGGCACAGAACCATTATGGTTGGAAGTGATCACTAAGATCATCTTGTCCAACTGTCCTCCTACCACCAATATTGCCCACTAACCATGCCCCTCAGTGCCTCATCCACACATTTCTTGAACACCTCCAGGGACAGCAAATCCACTACCTCCTGGGCAGCCTGTGCCATTTCCTGACCACTCTTTCTGAGAAGAAATTTTTCCTAACATCCAACTTGAATCTCCCCTGGCACCACTGGAGGTCATCACCTCTCACCCTATCACTAATCACACAGGAGAAAAGTCCTCGCTGCAACCTCCTTTCAGGTCACTATAGGGAGCAGTAAGACCTCCTATAACTTTTTATGCAGCTTCTATACAATCTAAAGAAGTTTAGATGAGAGCTGTTGAGAATTTTACAAATAATGTATTTGTTTATAACTGGTTAATCAGTATTTGTGAAAACAATTGCCCTCCTTGAGTCAACACTATTGCCGTCTGCATTTCTTAAAGATGTTTGAGATTTGGTGACTCTCTAAATTGCACTGTACTTGAAATTAAAGATTGCATGCATTTTCTCATTAAGATTTGTGAAAGGCCAACGGCAATGAAGCAAATATGGTTCTGGTAAGGCAGGCTACAGTCTGAAGTCCTCCGTGGTGTGTCTATTAGCTATTGCTCATGATGTTAACATTTAACACAAGTATGAGTGTTGCATGGTGTAAGCACTACTCACACCCACGCACTTTAGATATAGACCACAGGTACCCCTATATCTTTATACACGTGCTACTGCTAAGCGCAGGGTAAGCCGGTTGCCAGCCGTACCACACCACCCCGGGTATTCGGCTGAGAACATTGATTTTTTCGTCAGGAAGCGAGAACAGCCGAGCTCCGCACCGCCCACGAGGCAGGCACCTCGCCTACCTCCCGCAGGAGGGGCCGCAGGGCGCGGCGAAGCGCTCTAGGGACATGGCGGCCCGCCCCGCCGGCAGGAAACTCCCGCCGTTGCCTTACAAGGGCAGGCGCTGCTCTGCCTCCGCCCCCCGCGCCCTGGAATGCGGTGACCGCACCGCGCCGCACCAAGACTGCGCTCAACGTGGGGGGGTTGAGAGGATAGAGAAAGGGCTGTCGGACTTCAAAGGACCGCAGTGAGAGCGGCTAGAGGCCGAGCGGGAGAGCACAATGAGATCCCTTCGCGCTGTGCCGCGCCGCTTTGAAGCGACGAGCCTCGCGGGCCCCCTCCGCCCCGGCGGGGATGGTCTCGCCCGTTCTTTCCTTCCTGTGTACCGGTTGGGCGGCGGCCGCTCGCTGTCCGGAAGCGCCGCAGCCGCCGCTTCGCATCGCCACGCTCTGACCCGGACCTCGTGCCGTCATCGCCAGGTGAGGCCACAAGGGCGCGGGGGCTTCGGGCAGCCCGTGAGGGGCGGCTGGGAGCGGGGCCTGCCGCCAGGCTGCGGGCTGAGGCTGAACGCGGAGCAGCGGGACCTTCTGCCTGTAAGGGTGGTGTGCTGCTGCTGCTGCGGGCGCGGCTGCGGGAGGACGGCCGCCTCTCTGCCCCGCAGCCCTTCTCCAGCCGTTTCCTCGTCGCTCTTGCGAGCTCGCGAAGCTGGAAAAGCTTGGGATATCTGAAGGAGGCCGTTTTTGCTTTCGTGCTTATGTTTTGGAGTAATTATGGCTATAACGAATTTGTTAAGGGCAGTCTCCCACAACGTTCTCATAGGTGAGCTTAGGGGATGCAGGGAGAGAGCAGACAGTGAGGTGGACTGAGGAGTGGCTGCCTGGCAGAGCTCAGAGGGCTGTGATCAGCATCACAGAGTGGTTGGAGGCCAGTAGCCGTTGGTGTTCTCCAGGGGTCAGTGCTGGGGCTGGTCTCGTTTAACTTCGGCTTCGTTTGTTACCTGGATGAGAAGATAAGAGTGCATTCTCATCAAGTTTGCTGATGATGTGGTGCTGGGAGGAGAGGCTGACACATCGGAAGGCTGTGCTGCCATTCAGCGGAGCAGAACCTGAGGAGGATCAACGAGGGCAAGCCCAAAGTCCTGTGTCTGGAGAGGAATAACTGTATGCATCAGAACAAGTTGGGGGCTGACCTGCTGGAAAGGAGCTCTGCAGAGAAGGAACTGTGTACGTAATGGTAGACAGTGGGATGGCTGTGAGCCAGCAGTACGCTTTTGTGGATAAGAAGGCCAATGGGATCGTGGGGTGCAGTAACAAGAGTGTGGCCAGCAGGTCGAGGGAAGTGATCCTCCCCCTCTCCTCTGCCCTAGTGAGGCGACATCTGGAGTGCCCTGTCTGGCTCTGGGCTCCTCAGTTCAAGAAAGACAAGGAATTTCTAGAGAGAGTCTGGTGGAAGGCCACAGGGATGATGAGGAGCCTAGAGCATCTTATGAGAAAAGGCTGAGAGCCCTGAGGCTGTTCAGCCTGGACAAGAAAGGGCTAAGGTGAATCTTACCACTGCTTATAAGTATCTAAAGGGTGGGAGTCAAGTGGATGGGGCCAGACTCTTTTTGGTGGTGCCCAGCCACAGGACAAGAGGCAGTGGGCACAAACTGGAATACAGGAACTTCCACCTGAACATGAGAAAAATCTTTATTGTAAGAGTGACAGAGTGCTGGAACAGGCTGTCCAGAGAGATTGTGCAGTCTTCTTCTCTGGAGGTATTTAAAATCCACCTGGATGCTTTCCTTTGCAATCTGCTGTGAGGGAACCTGCTTTAATGGTGGTTTGGACTGAATGATTTCCAGAGGTCCCTTCAAACTCCTATGATTCTGTGATTTTTTTAATTTTTTTTTTATGACAGATCACTGCGGTTTTCACTCTACCCTGCAAATGGAGGGTTTGGTCAGTCATGAAAGCAAAGTATCACAGCAGGTTTTACAACCTATGCAAGACGTGGTCAGGAATTCTTATTAACAAAGAAAATAATGAGATAGCCTTCAAGACTAGGTGAGCTAACGAAGTGCTTTGGACAAGTGCAGTCTGGTGTGCATAGAGCTTTTACACAGAGCTGCTGTGGAGTGTGCTGGGCATTTTGGCTCTTCCAGACTCCCCCCCCCAAGCCCTGAGAGCTGACAGGCTGTGCCTGATGCTGTAACCAACTGCATGGTGAGAACTTGGGAGCCAGCTTCAAAGATGACTTTTGAGCTTGGTGGTTGAAGAGCAGGTGGCTGTTATATCCTAGTGTAATAATGTTCTGAAATAAATGTTACAATAAAAGTCAGCAGTAAGTTTTAAAATGAGACTTCATTAGTGACTGTGATTGGTTTTATTTTGAATGATAGGCATTCATCATTATTATAAAGAAAATGTTGAAGACACTAGGCTGTTTTCTGCAGCAAAACATTTGGTCAGTCTCTCAACAGATCCAGCCTCTGTTGCCATTAATGGGATGTCAAGTTTTATTATTGCCTGGCTCAAGCTGTTTACTTGTTCAGCTTTATCTCCTTCTGGGGTTTATCTTTTCCCCAGAGGGGAGGAGCATAAGATGAGTTCCTTTGTTTCTGTAGCTTGTTATCCATTGCCTGCCTAATCATGTGCATGTGCAAGTAGCACAAAGCACCACTGTGCTGCTACTGTCTCTCTAGTCCAGTGTCTGCAATGTACTGACTTATTTAGGAAGATTTTTACACGTGAAGAAAAGTTTTTGGAAATATCTTGTTTGAAGTATATTAGAAGTTTCTCTGTTTCCAAAACAAGGCCCAGACAGATCGATGCTCTGTATTAAACAGATGAAACTATGTGTGTCCTAACTTGTGCTATCCAGTGTGAAGTACTTCCATTCATTTTATCTACTGATATATTTGTTTTCAGTCTGAACTTATGCTATCTCAATTCCAGTGGTATGATTTATTTTATCTTTTATTTTTAATAAATGATCCAGTGAATTTGTCAGATGAAGTCCCATCCTCTCCCAGATTAGTGAATCCTGTGCTTGACTCCAATGAAGTTCTCATTCACTGTCATTCACTGCTGTACACACAGAGATAACGCTAAGCACAAGCGCTTGGAACCTTTTCCATCGCAAGTTGATCTTTTTGGCTGGCTGAATTGGTGGCCTTGTTTTTTCTGAATATGTTCCAATTTATTGCCCTGTTTCTAATGGACTTTCTCAGAGCTGCATGCGGATCTATTTCAGGCATAGCTGCACCAGTCCTATGAGATGTTTCTCCATACACAGACTAACACTCAAAGGTCTCTGAGTGCAAGAGTTGTGTTCTCTGCATTCTCTGTGGCTGCCTCCCAAATCTGGTTTAGAGAAACTTAAAAAAAAATAGCATATAAGTAAAATGTGCTTTTTGTTTACTTGTTGTAGCTTTGAGGATATTGCCCGCTCTTTATTTTCAGAAAACAGTTACTGGTGAATGTTGCTTTGCACAGTAGAACTTATTGGTTGTTCAGAGCTTAGCAGTAACTATAGGTGTTTTTAAAAGACTGAAGCTGCACACAGCTCTTCATTACAGCTTGAAAGTGAACTCCCTTTATTGTCAGCTGCCTTCACTGGTATCTAGATGTCAGGAGTTCATATTTATTTGCTGAAACGTTGCTGGAGGCCAGGCGTTTCAGATAGCTTGCGGTCAGCGAGTGTAATGCAGACAACCTCAGTGCTGCCGACTGATGCACAGTTGCATTTCATCAGCTATTTTTGGTTTGGGACATAATGGTTTGTTTTATACGTCAGAAGGACGTTTTTTGTATCAAGGTTTAAAAGGGTGGAAGTAGCAGAGGAGGTCAGTAACGCTCATTGTAGTCGTGTGGGGAAGGACATAACTATGGAATATCCTTTTCTGATCCAGACAGCTGGTACTGCATGCCACGTACCTGACACGAAGCAAGGTAAAATGGCTTTCTTTTAAAAACAAAGCAAAATCCAAAGGTAACTGCATTTTGTCTATGTGTTAGATTGATTGACCACATAAGAGTGCTGCTCTGCTTATTGTACTTCTTATGGATGAAGTCAGTTTAGTGAGTTCAGGCTTGCTTTTCAGGAGTCTAGCAGGAAAATGTAGTAACTTGCGAGCAAACTCCTCGAAGCCATTAGAACTACACTGTGACTCTAATTAGAACTGCATTTCCAACAAGATAATTTTGAAAAGGAAGTTATAAAATCAATACTTGGTGGTACATTGTCACAAGAATGCCAACACTCTGAAATTTACTGGAAGTGATGCTTAAATTCCTTCTCTCTCAGGACAGCTGTTGCAAGTACTTTACATAAAATCCAAAATCAAGGAGGGGTGGTGTCTGGTTAAGGTAAAACTTAGCTATGTGGATTATTTGCATTAAATAAACACATGGTCTTTTATTATGCCTAAACTAAGGCCTAGATGTGTGCTGTACTTCCAGAAACAGTAGTAAACCAAGCTTACCATATTCTGGTCCCTAGCAATACTGAGGTCTTTGTGTTCACTTCTCATTGTTTGAGTCACTTTTTCATATTTGTATTATCAGTAATAGCTGGCTGCTAGATGTGTATCTTTCCACCTAAACAGAGGCAGTTAGCCTGAAAGCCTCATTTCTATCCAGATGATATGAATGCACTCAGAGGCAAGATACTACTTGTTAACTTCTTCATTTGACAGCTCAAGGGAGACAGTGACATTCATATACTTGTGGTAGATAGAGCTGCTTAAAGATCTATGCAAATACTGAAATGTTCCTAGATGTTGATAACTTAAAAGAAACAATCTTTGAACTTGAACTATTAAGTCATTAATTTCAAAAAGAAGAAAGTATCCTGGCATTTGCATACGTATTCTGTAATAGTTGAACTGAATAAGGGATTAGCAATGCAGGGCTTTTGAACCAAGTCAGTATCCTTTTTCCAACATGATCCTCTAGCTCACTTGGAAAGAACTCCAGTAGAACTGGCTTGGCTGATCTTTGTTTCAGCACCCTGACCCCAGTGTTGGTCAACAGCCTTCCCAAAAACATTGCTCTTTCATCAGGGTCATTCAGCATTGTGAGACCTTACTGCTCCTTCCACAGCAGCTATTTTAGAGTCTTGAGTAATATTTTATTAGAATACATTTTTGCCTCCTAAATGTTAGTTTATCTTGCTTGCTTGATATATTTAACTGCTAAATACTATGTTGAGGGTAGCAGACCCCTATGTCCTTCTTTGTTGTAGGTCAGTGATACCTCCTAACCTGCTAAATAGGTCATCTTAATTTGTATAAGAGGCAGATGGGGTAGTGAACCAGAAATAGAAGCACTAGGTGAGCTTGGTTTCAATAACTACGACTTGCTTTATTTAAAATGTACCATGCTGTTGATTTGAAGTATTATCTCTCCAAGTCCTGAAATATAGCAGGAGACAGTTGCATTTCTTGTTATTTCACTACAGTGTGGGTTTCAATTTCCCTTTATTCATCTTTCTCCCTAAGATCTTTTAGTGTGATTTATTAAGTCCAAATTTTGGTTGTGTTTTCTCCCTAGAGCCAACAGCCAACATGTCCAGCAAAAGGGCAAAGACGAAGACCACCAAGAAGCGCCCTCAGCGCGCCACGTCCAATGTATTTGCCATGTTTGATCAGTCCCAGATTCAGGAATTCAAGGAAGCCTTCAACATGATTGATCAGAACAGGGATGGCTTCATTGACAAGGAGGACCTGCACGACATGCTTGCCTCCCTCGGTAATGTCTCTCTTCTGTTTACAGCTGCCAAACGTATTTGTGCTATTGTGATTAAAACGCTGAGTTTGGGATGGCTTATGAGAGGTGTCCCACTTTGTATTACAATATTCAGGTGACTTTTATCCATTTTTTTATTTTAGTTTAAAAGCTAAAGCAGCAATCCTTTTATCTGTAGGAAAGAACCCAACGGATGAATACCTGGATGCCATGATGAACGAGGCTCCAGGCCCCATCAACTTCACAATGTTCCTCACAATGTTTGGTGAGAAGCTCAACGGCACTGATCCAGAAGATGTCATCAGGAATGCTTTTGCTTGCTTTGACGAAGAAGCAACAGGTATGTGGGTGATAATTAGTGATAAATACTTGTGTTCATAAAAGCAGTGATCAATTTTTACAATGGAATTTCTGACTTCTGCCAGCTAAAAATTAAGCTGTGTTTCCTCAGCAGCTGAAATGGCCTTCTTAAGCACTGTAACACTTCAAATCCCAAACTTCTGCTTCTTCAAATTTGTTGTTCAAGATGGAGAAAGTGTTAGTTGGGAACTGTGGTCTCAATTTCTGAACTTCTAACTTCAGTTTAGCAGCAGCTTTTGTTAGGGGACATCCTTGTTTTCAAAGCTGGGATGCTTTTATGAAAACTGTGTTCTCTGTTAATAACATGTATCCATATTCTCTCTGTTTTCTTGCACTTAATGGAGAACAAAATTAATTCAAGAGAAAGCTGGTAAATGGAGTGTTGATAAAGTAATGGAATCTCAGCTTATATGAAGCTGCTTGTTTAATAAACAGCGCCGAAGTTGTTTTCTTTGTAAACTGTCTGGTGAATGTGAGTTTGTCCAGTGTTTAAAAATCAATTTGAAATGTTTCAAACATTGTCATCCAACTCTTTGGAGATAAATGTCAAAACATTCTTTCTTGTTCCCTCTTACGTCACATTGTAGGGTTCATTCAAGAAGACTACCTGCGGGAGCTGCTGACCACGATGGGAGACAGGTTCACAGATGAAGAGGTAGATGAGCTCTACAGAGAGGCACCAATTGACAAAAAGGGCAATTTCAACTACATTGAATTTACACGCATCCTTAAACATGGAGCAAAAGACAAGGATGACTGAGCAAATCCCTGGACACCTGCAGATTCTCTCTACTTTACACTTACGTTTATTTTTGAGGGGGTTTTCCTGGTAGAACTTGTTGCATGCATTTAGCTTTACAACTTTTGCCTTTCTTAATGTATTTATCTATTCCAGGCCATTTAGGCTCAACTGCACCTATATAATCAGACTGGAAGTGGGGAAAATATTGTAAGGAGAAGGAGATGGGGCAAAGATCAGTGAACTTTAAGTCCAGGAAAATAATCTCAATGTTTCTGGTTTAGCTGGATTTTTACATTTTTTGTAATAAATGCCATTTTGAAATAAAGATTGCTATATAGATTAAAAAAAAAAAAAAAAAAAAAACCACCTCATTCTTTTGTCAAGAGAGAAATTTCTGTTATGCATTTACAAATGCAAGTGTGTGTTAATCATATTTTATTTGCAGTTGCAAATCGAGCTGGAAAACCTGACAGCTTTGCTGTCGTTGCATAGTTATGAGATGTGTGCAGCAGTATATGCTGATATTTGAAAATTCAGCTGTTTAAATGTTATCTCAGGTTTTCATAGTGGATCTGACTGATGTGAGTAGTTAATCAAAGATGTGTTTAGGGAAGACTATTACAATTGCCAGCAGAGAGCACTTGGGATTCCTAGGATCCTATTCCTTAGGATTCCTAGGAAATCAATGAGGCAGTGCCTGTGCTGGCAGTAGTAAACAGCAGTGCTTGTCCAGAAAACCTACATAAAGCCTTATTGTTCTGCAGATTAATGCCTTTGAGAATGACAGTGCTGAGAATTAACTTGGCAAAACCATATCCAAGATAAAGCCCTTTCACTTCTTAAATGATCATAAATTTTCTTCATTTACCCTGATACTGATAAAATGGCTTTCAGGCAAGCAAGATTCATTCAAACAGAAACAGCTGACTTCAGTACTGAGAAAACAGAGTTCATTCTCTCAGGTCTCCAAATGACCACATCCTTTCATTTGTCTCTTTTTTTCCTGGCAACTTCAAGCTAAAAGGTGGAAGGGGAATTTGTCTTGCCAACATATTTACCAATTGAAGTTAAGATCTCTTATCAAAGAAACTATTCCCTGAACTGTTTCACATTATTTAAGTGACCCAAAAGAATAGGAACTTCAGCTTAGGGGCTTGTAAAGGCTGGGCCAGCATGAAATGCCCCAGGGTGCAAATGTTTGTCCAGTTTCCCTTGTGGTATGGAAGGCTTGCCTTCTGCTCTGGTTTGTATTGCGATGGTGGCAGTTCTTGAAAATGCTCTGGCTCGGTTAGTATTCCTAACTAAATAAGTCAGTATTACAAAGTACGTTCGGTGAAAATACTTTGATGTTCATTCCTGGGTGGTTTCTTCCACTTCCGTGCTTAATTATAATTGGTTTGTAACTACTGCTTTCCTATTTCCATTTTATCTACCTGTCACTTTGCCTTAGTTTGTTTCTTCCTCCTACCCAGACCATGTGCTTCACTATACTACCTTAGAGTGCCACAGCTGCTCTTTTCCTCAAAAGACTGTCTTTATACTATTTTCTTCCTCTTGAGTATGGTTGCTATGGTGTTTCTCCGTAGAATGCCTGAATGAGTCTACCAAAACTGACTTATTTTCAGTTTTCTTTTATTCAGAGGCAGTTTTGTGTCAAAATTTTCACCCGCAATGCTCCTGTCACAGAGGAAGTGTTGAGATGAAGGAAACATTGTATTGTTGAAATGTTGCTATGTAATATTAAACTGAGGAGCAGTTAGGCTGTCACTTTGGTCCAATCTTGTCATTCAATATTATGTGTATGTACAGAAGCCTGCATTAAGGATATACCTTCATTTTGTTGGCGTTTGTTGTTGTTTGTTTGTTTTTTTTTTAACTCTGGCCAAATGGTTTAAGATTTGGAAGATGTTTTCTCTTCTATTAGAAACAGCAAGTCTCTGAGCCATTATTTTCCTCATCTCATCATCTTAGTAAATTTTAGGTGTTGGTATGCTGGGCTCAGTAAGCAGCAAACAAACCACTTGAATTTTTCTGCTGGAAATAAGTTTTGAAATAGTGATTTTACAATTCTAAATAAAATCTATGTAAAAGGGAACCTTGTATCCTCCTTGAGAGGAAGTTGTTAACCTTAAGTCTGCTGCTGTTAATTTCTCAAGAGCCAGGCTAACAGGAGAGCATAGCTGTTTAGTTCCTTGTTGCACTGTGTGGGTGTTGTGCTGTTGGCCAGTTTCTCTGATGGGGGTGGCCACAGGAAAATGTATTGTGAGAATACTTGCTTAGGAAGACGTGTTATTGAGGGAGAATTTCCAAGCATTTTCAAGTACAGCTACTGCTGACCATCCACAGCCACATTTCCCTACAATTCTTGTTGTACTATAGGAGACCAGTCAACTTGCAACTGGGTGCAAAATTCTTAACCACTGGGAGGCCATGAATAAATCCAGCCAAGAGACCATATAAGAGCATCAGATGCATTTTGTAGTTAGGCAGCAAGGAATGTTGAGACAGCTGAGGTTGCATGCCTAGGGCTGGAGGGATGTGTCATCAATAATCCGCTTCCAAAAATAAAAATAACTTTGGTCGTTGAAGTAGCTTAAGACTCTGATGACTTAAACTTAACATTTTGCAGTCAAAATCTTGGAATCTAGTCATTTCTCCATTGTGGCTCATATATAATGTGTTTCCAACCTCTATGCCAGACTAAGCTGATGATGAAAAATTATTTTCTTAGGCTGATGCACAGAATTAATAGTCTCAAATCTAATATATGGTACCCTGTGAAGCACTACTGAAAAGCAGTGATTTCTTACGTGGTCTGTTTATACTGCTGTAAGGCTATATCCACAAGGGTCAAACGGAAGTTAAGGACTGATAGCTGCATGAGAAAAAGCCAAAAAGGACTCTGTGTGTTGGAGCTGCCTGTGCTTGCTTTTCCTCCTCTCTGTTGCTGAGATACTGTAATATGCAGCATTTTGACCGCTCAGGATATGCTTGTTTCTGTTCTTTTATTATGCTTCTAAGTAAGGCATGTATTAGCACAGTCATCACATAACAAGCATTCACAAAACGAAGTCAGCTGAAAAGACTAGCTTAGCAACAGACTGATGTCACAGAGGTAGTATACTTACACAGGGAGGTAAGGATCTGTTTCATTACTGATCTAAGAACTATCTTTAGATAACATTCTCGTTTCTAGGATCACTGGTGTATGTTAAAGAATGAAATGGGCCCCGTCCTGGAACAGGCCTTTAGTGACACTATGCTTTAGTATCCTACTCATTACATTTGTTCTGAAAGCTGGAAAATACTTGAAATCTTGTAAAATGTTTCTCATGTCCACAGCCTTTTCTTGTTAGTAATGTTACTGAAGTATTATCTGATACATTCCTGCAGTGTTTCAAAAAGCAATGAGTAGCTCTTACTACACTGAAGGCATTAAGACAGTCTAAGTCCAAGTAACGTGTGAGTAACAATGAAAGCAGAGGCAAGGACATTTTAGATAGCAGCAGTTAATCTGCCATTGCTACGGCTTGTGTGCCCAAGCTCCTATTTTGGTGTGCTCACTTAATTTTTCAAACTCCACTGTCATTTTTGGATACCCTCCTACTTGAGAGAAATGATTCAGCACGATGGTAGCAAACAGCGTGAACTTAGGAACAGGATTACAGGCGCCAGTGCAGAGGCAAAGAGAAACCAGTAAATTGACTCAAATAGAAATCACTGCTTTCCTGACGTTCCTTTTGATATTAGATTAGATTAGAAAACTTCTTGTTCTGTGGACTAGAAGTAGCAGCACGTGGCTATCTTCCAGTTTTCTCCTCTAGTTTGTAGGCTGTATGAGTTCCCAGTTCCCTGGGACTGCTTAGCTCTGCTAGGAGCAAGATCAGTTGCTGAGGGCAGACAAAGCACACAGCCTGCTGGGGCAGCACATCCTTTGGGAATCCCTGTGCTAAATCTTGTAAAAAATAATTACCACTGTAAATTCTAGAGCCGGTTCTCTTTAGTGTTTTCATCAATGATCTGGATGCAGAATTTGAGTGCACACTAAGTTTGCAGATAATGCTACATTAACAGCTGTTGACCCCTTGAGGCTG
Source organism: Centrocercus urophasianus (assembly GCF_019232065.1). Classification (NCBI taxonomy): domain Eukaryota; kingdom Metazoa; phylum Chordata; class Aves; order Galliformes; family Phasianidae; genus Centrocercus; species Centrocercus urophasianus. Next base: position 46,640,288 of record NW_024884253.1, read on the forward strand.
GAGAGGCCTTGACAGAGGCAGGGAGATCTTGAAAATGGGAGGGCTGGGCAATTGCCAACTACATGAAGTTCAACAAGAGCAAGAGCTGGATTCTGTACATGGGATGGATGGGGCAACCCTGGATATATATATATATACAAACTGGGGGATGAGAGACTGGAGAGCAACCCGGCAGGAAGGGATCTGGGGATTCTGGTTGATAAGAAGTTGAACAAAAGTCAGCAGTGTGACCCAGAAGCCAAAAGGGCTGAAACAGGTGCATCACACCCAGCACTGCTAGCTGGGCGACGGAAAGGATTGTCCTGCTGTGCTCTGCACGCTGTGGCCCCACCTCAAGCAAGTGTGCAGCTCTGGGTGCTACAGCATGAGAAGGATATGAAACTGTTAGAAAGTGTCCAAAGGAGGGCTACAAAAAGGGTCTAGAAAGGAAACGTCTATGTGGAGAGGCTGCAATCCCCGTGTTTGCTCAGCGCACAGCAGAGGAGCTGAGGGGAAGCCTGATGGCGGCTGCAGCTCCTCACAGGGTGCGGAGGGGCAGCGCTCAGCTTTGCTGTTTGAGAGCGACAGGGCCCAAGGGAACGGCATGGAGCTGTGTGAGGGGAGGGCAGCTGGGGGTTAGGGAAAGGGTCTGCACCAGAGGGCAGTGGCTGCCCAGGGCTCAGACATAAGGTTTGAATTCTGACTGCTGCTTTGTGAACCAGAAGTTAAAGTCCATGGTCCTTGTGGTCCCTTCCAACTCAGGATACTCATATCCTAGTAGCTCTAGCAGATGTTCAAGTGTTTCTTTGAAGCATGTGATTAACAGCAGGATAGGAAATCAAAACGCCTCCTGGAAAATCCCAACAGTCTCCTTTACCATATGGTGGTGATTCGTTTCCTTTGTAAGTCAGTGCTGTCCTTGGATCAAGCCTGAAGTGCAGTTACAAATACTACAGGATGAGGCAAGTGAAGTCTAACTTGAATATGGGCGCCTCAGGAGGCAGACAGTATGTGGCTGCAGCATTCCTTTCAGCATTCTGGTCAGCATCTCTGCTCACCTTTGCAAAACTTATTTAATCTTTATTTGTAAGTTCCTTGTTTTCACTATTTTAAGATATCAGTGTGTGCAACCTCACAAAATATTGAACTACTCCTTTTGTTGTTTTGGTTTGGGTTTTTTTGCTGGTGTTTTTTTGACTTGTGAAAGTTGCAGATTTTTCTTTGGGAATTACAGTAAGTTACAGCCTTTGTCTAAAGTTGGCAAGTGAGTGGGTGTAGAATGAGGACGGCAAGCCTGGTCTTAGTATTTGCTAAAACAGAGCTGGCATCAGACAAGAGTAACTTAAGCCTTGACTTTGCATTGTATCTAACAGGTATATATGTTTTTTCCCTCTGTGAAATTCCTTCTCCTTAGTCATGAGCTAATCATCTCTAAAGCAATAGGTCTTACACTGTCAACACATCATCAGCCCACAAGAAGCATGTTAACTTTGAAATTGGAACACCAGCCAACAAAGCTTTATAAGCATCAGCTAATAAGAACACTTGATAACAATTTACTTTTTACGGCAAACAGCCAACTAAATGTGCTCCTTCTTGTTTTCTGGGTGCTTTAAAATACCATTCTAGGACTTTGGCCGAGCATCGAACAAATTTCATTTTCTTCCTTATTTGTACATGCAGTTCGTCAAATAGACACGCGCTGATTTAACATGAGAAGCCACATAGCATGTGCTTTGGTTTAGCAGAAGCCATTACACGTGTCTGAAAGACTGGAGTTGTCAATCTCTTCACACTAATACCTTAACAACACTTGTTTATTTTTGCATTTCATGTACAAACACTGTGGAATCGTGGTGCCTGGCAATACTTCTATTGATAACAAGTGCAAAAAAGCATAGAAAGAGCACAAGAATATGGCTTAATTATTGCATCTTGCCAGCTGGGATAAAAAACAAGGGACATACAGAAGAAAAAGCAATACAGAGAATTCTTTATCATAGAGAACAGGTAAGAAGGGACAATCATATACAGGCATCACAGCCCACGTTGTACTTTCAACTTTTTTTTTTTTTTTTCCTATTGCCTATATATATAAAGGACTTTGAACCTGTGAATGTAAAACTGGCAACGCATTCAGTTCTGCTGAGTTCAGTCCCCCCACATTCTATCAGCTACACTTCAGTCCTCACTCATACAGTGATCAAACCACAGTCTTTTTTCTCTCCTGTTTTACAACTCTTAACAAAGATTGACTGCATTTTATATATGTTCTAATACATTTCTCTGCTTTGTCCTTCGCCTTGGTGTAACACTGTCATATGATGCTCTCCAGACTTTCCATTCTCACCTTCTCCTAAGTTGGGTTCACTGAAAATTACCAGAAAATCAAAACAGAGCTATTTCTCATTCACATTATGAAGAAATAATACATATATATATATTTATTTTTTTTTCCTACAGGCTACAGCACGTTCTCTGAGAGCCTTTATTTTTCCTGCAGCAGAATCTGTACTGATGCAGGGAACACCTGGGAAAGCAGTTGAGCACTATTTTTATTCATGAGGTTTCTCAAAAAAGGGAATAAATATCTAGAAATTGGCTAGAAGCCTTGCTGTGAAGCTCCCTGAGAGATCCAAGGAAAGTCATGCATTCAGACTCCCTTCCTTCATTTAAAACGTCTCAAATGTTTTCCCTCTAGATCACAGGACAGGATCTATTTTTGGAGATATTTCAGAACAATTCTGGGACACACTGACTGCCAAGAGAAGAATTACCATCACTCTGACCGATACAACACTGCTCTTAGGACAGCTTTACATAGAGAACAGATACCAGCTGGAATCAGGGAAAGGACAGAAAGGGAGAGGAATGAGCCAAAATACCAGGCGAAGGAACTTGGTCAAAATGCATTTGTTAAATGACTCTTTTGACCTTAGATCGAAGTTTGTGTTTATTCTTTTCATTTCAAGTAAAAAGGTGTAACTTTGCAACAGAATCCCAAAACGCTCATAAAGGATATTGTTGATGCTAAATTTATATCAATTCAAGGATTACATACTAGGCAGGCTCATTACACAGATCATCAAGGGCTACTAAAGAGCACATCTGGCTCAGGGTATCTTACCTCCCCATGAACCAAAAATAGAAGAGCTTGGGAAAGGGTTCAGGGAGGATATCATATACTTCCTCAGTTCTTCACTAAATATCCGCATATGAGCATCGGTTCTGGCCCTCCCCTGAACACAGGCTAAAACATCCCCTGCTCTCTCCCCTCCAAAGAGGAGAGTATAGAGAAAGGAATTTTAAAAACAGAAACAAAATGAACAAATGAACTGATAATTCCAATTTTCAGAGGGGGAAAAAAAAAAAAAAGGCATGGGGTGATGGTGAGAACAGAAAATAAAAGAAAAAGCAACAACAACAACAATAAAAAGACAAAAGTCCTTCCAAGAGACCTAGTGGGGAGACCTCACAAATGTCTATTGTTTATTGAAGGCATTCAAGGAAGTAGTAAATACATCCCAGTGGTGTTCCCCTTTAATACAGGAAGAAGTAGAAGAACACAAGCTGCAAGGCTGTCCCCTCCCCTCTTTGAGGGACAATTTTGACTTGCCAAAAAAATCAGGTTGAGACTTAGACAACCTCTTTTAATTTCAGCTTCATGGTTTTCACCCTCTTAGGAGGCAGCAAAGTCTGAATATCAAACAGAACTCCAGCCTGAGCAGTCCTAACAAGCTTGCTCTGCTGTTATGTATGGCCAGCTGCAGGTCTCACATTTCCTTCTATCCTTGCAACAGGCATGTTTATCACCATTACTGTAAACAAGCAGACAGGCTCCATGGCTCCCACTAACTCGATGCAACTGCCTCCGTGGAGCAGGTAGAATCAAAGAACTGCTCAGGTTGGAAAAGATCTTAAAGATCATCGAATCCAACTACAATCTAACCATACTATCCTAACTCTAACAACCTCCACTAAATCATGTCCCTGAGCACCACAACTAGATGGTTTTTAAACACATCCAGGGATGGTGACTCAACCACCACCCTGGGGAGCCTATTCCAGTGCTTAACAACCCTTTCTGTAAAGAAGTGTTTCCTGATATCCAACCTAAACTTGAGGCCATTTCCCCTCATCCTGTCACCTGTCACCAGTGAGAAGAGACCAACTCCGCTGTACAACACACACAGCCAGAGGATGTCCAAAACTACTCCTTGCTATCCACAGCCAGACCCTGCAGCTCTTCAAAGATAGTGCACTGAGGGATGTGGTTAGTGGGCATGGTGGTGATGGGCTGATGGTTGGACTAGATGATCTTAGAAGTCTCTTCCAATCTTAATGATTCTATGATTTTCTGGTTCTGGGGGAGACTGGAGCTTCTACAGTGAGCCAGCACAGCTGTTCCTGTAACATTCAGTAGATTTAAGAAGCAGCACCAAATAATCCTGACCGATTCATTAAGCAGAAGAGTTAGAAGAAAATTGAAGGAGCATCAAAAAAAAGTTTTAAGAAAGGGTTAATTAATTCTTCTTCTACATGCTTCTCCGGGAAAATATGCGGTACTGAGAACCAAACAAGCTGCTGGCATACTTTTTTGGAGGAGGCAGCGTTTGCGCTTTCTCTGCAGCCCACAGACACGCGGTTTGAAAGCAAAGCTGGTCACGAGGTGGCGCTGCTTCTCGGGGCCGCGCTCGGCTACACCGCCATCCTCCCATCACCAGCCCTGCTACCTCTAACTCGAGGGGAGGCCTGATGGCGGCTGCAGCTCCTCGCAGGGAGCGGAGGGGCAGCGCTGAGCTCTGCTCTGTGTGACAACGACAGGGCCCGAGGGAGCGGCATGGAGCTGTGTGAGGGGAGGGTATCTGGGGTTGAGGACAGGTGCTGCATGGAACGGGCTGCACAGGGCCCTGAGTGCCGGAGTTCAAGGAGTGTTTGGACAAATCCAGTACAGAGCAGTACATTTGCAACTGGTTCAACTTAACCGATGGCAGGATTTTAGATCAAGATCTGAAATAACTACCTTCATAATCAAATTTCAACACACAGTTCAGTTGTTCAGGATTGTCCCAGATTACTTTAATAAGTCTGGTATTATCTTAGCGTCTCTACCTCTTTTCTGCCCACTTGCACTTTGCATATAATTACCGTGAAACTATGAGCCATACGTGGTGAGCAAAGGGCATTTTTTCCACAATCGTGTTCTTGATTCAACAAAGTTGAGTACCACTGCATCTTCATGCTAGTTTTGGAAAAGGAATGTTAGAATTCGCCAGGGAAGTAGTCTTAGTAATTAACTAGGTAACTTCTCAGACCTCATGACCTTAGCTCTTCTGAGAAGGAGTAAAAATTTGGGCCTTCCAGCAATTAATGTCTCTGCCTCCAAATCTGGAACCATAGCTTCCAGAGGATGCATTACAGAATCACAGAATTGTTAGAGTTGGAAGGGATCCTTTAAGGCCACCCAGTCCAACTGCCCTGCAGTGAACAGGGACACCTACAGCTGCATCAGATTGCTCAGAGCCCCTCCAGCCTGACCTTGAACGCTTCCAGGGATGGGGCATCCACCACCTCTCTGGGCAACCTGTTCCAGTGCCTCACCAACCTTATTGTTAAAAACTTCTTTCTTATATCCAATCTAAATCTCCTGTTTTAGTTGGAAACCATTCCCCCTCGTCCTCTCACAACAGACCCTGGCAAAGAGCACGTCACCTTCTTTCTCATAGCCCCGTTTAGGTATTAACTTCAACATCTACAGTGCCCAAACTTAACCCATCGACATTAGGTGCAATTGGAAACTGCAGAGAAACCTGTTCATCTTATTTTTTTTCCCCCTTTTCATTTTTACTTACCATTTTACTCAGGCACTGGCTGTATACCGGTGAAGCTGACAGCAGTAGGAAAAGGGATAAAGGAGAGGCAAGCTGACAGCACAGCTCTCCAAACTGACAATATTTCAGTTTTTTATGTCTTTAAACAACGATATTACAGAGTCCAAGCGACTGCATGGACCTCAACCCCGCAGAATGTGCCTAAGCACCCTGCTTAGGAAGGTTTAAAAACCAAAGGAGCACCTGAACCAGAGAAGCAGCTCACTCAGGGACTAGAGGTGAATTTTGAAGCCCTCAGGGTGAGCCGGCACACCAGCACGCCGGCACACCAGCACGCAGGCACACCAGCACGCAGGCACGACGCACCCCCCACAGCCACCTCCTGCCCCGGCCGCCCCCACCCTGGAACGGCGGCGCCCCGCCCCGGCTGCACCACCGCGCCGCTCCCGGGGGGGAACGGGAGGCTGCGGAGCCGCCCCGAGGCGGCCGTCCCAGTGTCTGCGATCGCTCCGGCAACCCTGCTGCTCCGCGCTCTCCCCTGGCGGCCCCACAGCCCCTCCCCTGGCCGCCCCGCCCCGGTCCCGGCCCGCCGCCCTCTTCCACCCACCGCCGGGAGGGCGGTGGTTTCTCCAGGAAGCGCCTGAGCTGCTGCCGCTTCCTCCACTTGCCGTCGCACCGAGGCTCCGCGAAGGCGCTGAGGTGAGGCTGGGGATGGGGGGCGGCCGCTGAGGCAGCTGCGGTGTGAGGCGGCGGAAGTATCGCAACTGCTGCTGTCTGCAGAACAGCCTGCACCATTTCTGTAACGTCGCAAAATGGGGGGGTTGTTTGCTTTTTTTTTTTTTAAATAATAGAAGGCAAGGCAAAGACCCGCTGTTATATAGAACAGTAATCCTTGCTGCTGTCAGGTGCCACGCGTTGGCACTTCAGACTTTGCTCAGGTGAACTGAGCTCGAGTTCTCTTTCCCCTGCTCTCGAATATTACACATATCCATAGAGTTATTTCGTGAGCTCAGCAACAGCTTTCTGAACCTCACTTTTCTCGTTTAGGGTTGAGGCCGGAGTTCCATTCTTGTAGACAGATCTAAGGAGGGAATCCAGACAAAAGCTGTTCCTTCTCAGAGTGAAAGGTACGTGCAACTTTATATGCTGGTGACTTTTTTCTTTGTTTTGGTCTGTCCCGTCCTATTTCCTGCTTCTCTTTTGCCCTTCTTCGTTAAGGCAATATGTTCTGATGAGAGGAAGCAGAAGGGCGGTAGAGGTGCTTTCTGACTCTGAAAGCCTAAAACTTAGTACGTTCTTCTCAAGTCCTAACTCTGGTCTTATTCTATTTACTTTTCTCTCAGTATCCCAAAATCAACATGTCTAGCAAAAAAGCAAAGACGAAGACCACCAAGAAGCGCCCTCAGCGCGCCACGTCCAATGTATTTGCCATGTTTGATCAGTCCCAGATTCAGGAATTCAAGGAAGCCTTCAACATGATTGATCAGAACAGGGATGGCTTCATTGACAAGGAGGACCTGCACGACATGCTTGCCTCCCTCGGTAATGTCTCTCTTCTGTTTACAGCTGCCAAACGTATTTGTGCTATTGTGATTAAAACGCTGAGTTTGGGATGGCTTATGAGAGGTGTCCCACTTTGTATTACAATATTCAGGTGACTTTTATCCATTTTTTTATTTTAGTTTAAAAGCTAAAGCAGGAATTGTTTTGTTTGTAGGAAAGAACCCAACAGATGAATACCTGGATGCCATGATGAACGAGGCTCCAGGCCCCATCAACTTCACAATGTTCCTCACAATGTTTGGTGAGAAGCTCAACGGCACTGATCCAGAAGATGTCATCAGGAATGCTTTTGCTTGCTTTGACGAAGAAGCAACAGGTATGTGGGCGAAACTCAACTGCTTTGGGGTATTTGTATTGATCGTATGGGACGTTTCTGTGGCATTTAAAAGGAGTAGATGTGAAACCAAAATGCCACTGAGTTTGTCCTTCCCCTGTGGTAGGCTTGAGATATATATGAATATGTGATGTATTCAATATTTGAAGATAGGTGATCCAGAGTATGCAAACCTTTTCTTCTGACTCTTCATCTTGTCTAGCGTGTCTTAGGCTATGATAACAAATAGCCTATGTCATGCCCTCACACTCAGCTCAGTTGTTTCAAGGTAGCAGGAAGGACTGTAGTGATTTACAGATATAATCAGGGTGGGGTCTAGAAGACAGAAATGGCATTGAATAGACTGGCATAATGAGGGAGGAGGAAGAATGAAATGCAGAGTTCACTTCTACTGTATCAAGCTTTCAAGGTTGTGTCTGTAATCATGAAGTTAGAGTTTATGCTTTTATTTATTTATTAATACAGGAAAACATTCTGGAGAACTGTGTAGCAGGCAGAGATGAATCCTAAGGTTATTCTACGGAAACGCAATATCAGGGCTTTGACACGTTGTGAACCTGCCATACCAGTGTACACAGTAATCACATAGCCTCTGCACTATAGATAGCACTGCACCTATTACTTTTCTCACAGTGGTCTACCACAGTGCTGCCATCTAATTTGTCGATGTGCACTCTGAACCTTTCAAAGGATATTAGTCCGTTTCAAGCAGCTATTTTCTGTCTGTGTATTTTTAGCACCTTTTGCCTTTTCAAAGTGCTTTCCCTTCCTGTTGGGATGTAGGTAAACAGGCTTTCTGTTGGTAAAGGCTTTTCAAATGTTAATTGACTTCCTCCCTCTCAAGGGAAATCTCTTTACCATCTCCTGGAGAAGGAAGTCTTTTTTAGTCGGTTATTTTCTCTCCACAGGTAGTCTGACTCACTGTGCTGCAAGGCTTTTTTTGTGTGCACCAGAACATGAGCCTGTGAATTAGGATATAAAGACAGTGACAGAGCTACCAGTTCTTTTGAACAGTCACTTTCTGTGTCTACATAGATAGTACGTTATTAGGTCAGGCCCCCATGTTCTGATAAGATTGAATTTTGTCATCTTTAAACTCAATGATGAACCTCTTAGTCTAGTCCTAGGATAATGTGAAGGTAATGATTCCACAGTATTTTTTCTGCCTTATGCCATGCTCACACTTTCACCGGGAAACATGTTAAATATCTATGCTGTCCTATTTATCAACAGTAATCAAGATGCAGTCTTCAAAATAACATGCATTCTACATTACTTTTTATTTTTGCTCCTTATTCATTTTATCCTCAGGTTTAGCTCTTCCAGCTATGTTGAACCCTTGTGCTTTTATTTTCTTTTTATTTTTCCTTCTTTCAATTTTAATCATCTCCATGTGTCTGTGTTATGTGCCTGATTTCCTATTCTACATCAGTGCAGTTCTTCTGAGGCAGAATGATACAAATCAGACCCACTTGATGAAGATAAAGGAGCTGGACTTGGTTTTATTTACTTTTCCTATATTTTCAATGTTGCTGTTGATATTACTTCAGCATTACTGTCCCATAAAACAGTAGTACCATGAAATTAGCATAAAGGCTTATATCTGTCTTCATTTAGTATAACTTTTTTTCTGCTCTTTGATCCTGCTCTGTCATCTGTTTTGTGCTGTCTGCCAAACGTTAAATCTTGCATTTTGCTTCACTAATTAGCTTACTCCCTGTCTATACTGAAACTGTGCGGGAGCTTGTTTTAGGGGGAGTGGGACAACTATTTACTTTATGATTCTGTGCTGCTAAAACTTTTAGTTTATGCTCTTCTGGTAACCCAGTGCGGTGTTTCAACATCTAACCTACTCAGACAAGAGCAATTAAGTCCTTGAGGCTAAACTTGCTGCACCAAAGGCCTTGCATTCTTTGTATACTAATCCTTATGTCATCTCTCATCACTGTTTGGTCTCTGTGGTGCTGTTGAAGTACAAAGACTTAATGCCTTTAGCTTTTTTGTTGTTTGTTCTTTTTCCCCTTTCTTTACTCACACCTGCAAAGAGACAACTGCAAAATCTGACCCACTAATTGAACATTCTCCTCCTGGTTTTAAAGGAGAACATTGTTGTTAGCCTTCTTCATTTGGATTCATTAATCAAGGGCTGGTCTACCTATGCTAGGATGATGCTGTTTTAACATATTTAACATGTGTTGTAATGTGTTTGTGTTGTTTTTTTCCTGTGCTGCTTCCCCACGGCACGGACCAGCCTCAAGGCAATTTATCATGCTCACTGACTGCCTTTTGATTCCCTGACTCCCTATTTGGTTTGCTCTCTAAAGAACTTTGTTTGCTTAAGTTTTATGACTCTGTTTCCAAAGCAGAATTTATTTTTATCACATCCCAACTGATTCTAAATAAGTCCTTGTTGGTGTCTACTAATGATTTCCAACAGTACTGCCTAGTTTACTTTTTCTTGGTATATTCCTCTATCTCTGTTCTTTTACTGATTTGACAAGGCATGGGAGGTCTCATTTCTGCTCCTACCTCTCCATGGTACACATTCTTCCTCTTTCCTAGATTAATTTACTCAATCCTGCCTTAAAGTCTGTTCTGTTATAAACTCCTTCCTTGGACGCTTGCCTGCAGCTCGCTGATCCACACGTCAGCTCCAGTGACATCATCACAGAATGGCCTGGGTTGAAAAGGTCCATAATGCTCATGCGACACTGAAGAGCCAACCAGTGGTTGTTTGGTCCCCACGGGAAACTAGTTAATAAAGGATGCACGAATCTATCTAAGTCCATCAAGAAAAAATATTATTCAGTTAAAAGAATTGGGCTGTCTTAATGTTCACTGCACTGCTTTCGAAGACCTGCTGGAGATAACTTCCATTTTGTGTTTCTCTTTACATTGCATTCTAGGGTTCATTCAAGAAGACTACCTGCGGGAGCTGCTGACCACGATGGGAGACAGGTTCACAGATGAAGAGGTAGATGAGCTCTACAGAGAGGCACCAATTGACAAAAAGGGCAATTTCAACTACATTGAATTTACACGCATCCTTAAACATGGAGCAAAAGACAAGGATGACTGAGCAAATCCTTGAACACCTGTAGCTTTTATTTCCCCCCCCCCTTTTTTTTTTCCTTTCTTTCCCTTCAGATTCTTTCTTTTTTCTTGTTGGGACCCTTTGCATACATTTTTGGCATTTCTGCTTTTGCCTCTGAAGACTGGGGCTGCTCAGGCACGCCTGCGCTTTTGCATTAAGACTGAAAATGTGTAGGGAGAGAGGATGGCTTAGAGTGACAGAGGTTTAAGAACAAAGATTTGGGGTGGGGAGGCACTTAAAAGTGTCAGTGTTACTCATTCTTACTAGATTTTTGCAACTTATGGTAACTTTTTCAATAAAACACCGCTTTATTAAATACGTCATGAAACAGTTTCATACTAGAGGTAGGCTGCTTATCTAATCCTTTCTGTAAATACTTTTGCAGCTGTATGCAGTCATGGTATTACCTATTTTTGCCTTAATGAAGCATAAGTCACTTATGCATACTGAATTTGCACGTCAGTGACTGAGCGCTTCCCAGTGACTGAGTACTTCATTTCCTACTGTGAGCATATACAATGAAGAAATTCACATCCTTCACATGTTAGCACATTAGAAATTATTGAGTTTTGTCCTACACTTGCACGCTAAGATTTTAAAATCCTATGGGTGTAATGGAGGTGGTATTTCACTCTTACCGTAACTGCTTTATTTCTGGATGCTGAGTACAACATTAATACTGCTTTTTTAAACTTACATGGTAAATCCTAGTGCTTTCTGTAAAATAAAAAAGGCTGTGTATGAGCAGAGTGTTTGAGTGATGCCTCTTACCACACCCACAGCACCGACAGTATAGAATCCATTTTATTTAATTGCAACCATTTTTTTTTTCCTTCTTCCTTCTATCTTTTCTCAAATAGGGGTGGAGGAAGAAGGAATGTTTGCTGCTTCTGTGCTTTTTCTACGTTATTCTTGCATTCCAAATGAAACAATATATATTTTTGTGGCTTCTTCTGACTATAGTACTTTGTGTGTGTGAAGCAAAGGCATTATTTTCTCTTCCATTTCTCATACCCTATAGGTCATAGCAGACTTAGCACAACACTCTGAAGCAGCTTTGCCATAATCTAAGAATTGTGGTTCTGGATTTTTTTGATCTTGAGAGGAGTCGTGACCGAAGAGATCACATGACAGTGCATCTGTTACTTCTAGGAGTTCAGTTGTTATCCCTTTTGAATTTAGGTTACAAACTCAAGAAATATCATTTGACTGGGAGCGTTTTGCCGTTTCGTCGTAGGCTGCTTTTGTAAAGTGAATTTCATTAGAGGGCAATGACTGGGTTAGAAGTACACTGTACTTCCACAAATAACCTGCCAGAATCATCTTCACCTTTTAGCTTATCCTGGTGAAATTATGAATGTAAAAGACAGGATGGAAACGATGTTCCCATAGCATGTTTGATTCATTATGGCTTATTAAAGATATTTACTAGCCTTGTTCCTTGTACAATTCCAGCACAATTAAGGAAAAGTCTCTTGGTGTTACAAAGCCATGTGAAAACGTGTGTGCTTATGCATGTATTTTTATTAGAATAAATACATCTTGAACTAGTCAAAACTTTACTAGTAGGAATGCAGCTGCGAAATGGGGTTTGTCCAAAGACATGTGCTGCCCTCATGTGGCTTGAGGTGCCTTGAGTTCAGACTTAGTAGTTTTTCAACCTATTTTCCCCAAGAGCACTGGAAGGTCTGTGTAGCTCCAGGACTTCTGTCAGCAGTGTTACAACAAATGCATTGCCTCTCGCAATACTTGTTCACTTGATCAGTTTTAAGTGGGATTAGTTTAATAACCTTTGAGTGCTTATTAAAATGATAGCTCTTCCTTTACTGATGTTTTTGGTCATTTAAAATGGTGGTGGCTGCAGATCCGCAGCACGAGGAGGACATTGTAGAAACAATGTTGTTTCCGCATTTTCTATGCTTGGCTGTTAAAAAGTGCACTGGTAGAATGACTGTGTCCTTGGCACAGCTCTTGGTGTAAAAGGGCAGGTAAAATACTACGAGAGAGGACTTTGTGGGTTTTTGTGGGGTTTTGGGGTTTTTTGCTTTTTTTTTTTTTTTTTTTTTTCAGAAAATGACTTTGTAACTTTGTAGATGGATGGGTTTATTTTGACCTAAAACATCATTCATTATCATACCAGTATCTTCTTCTAATCTATGAACTACGAATAATGTGTTCAGCATTATGAAATGCCCTGGCTTCGGTTCTGTCTAGAAGAAACTGTTCTGTGGATGTGTATCGATTTGCATGGAGATAGGAAACCTGGGATTCATCATTCTCTGTAGGTATGAGAAAGGTGTGCTCCTTTTGCCACATATTTTTTAATGGACCTTGCAACCCCTTTGAGAAGATGCATCAGAGCTTCTTCTACCTTCGTCTCCCAACCTTACAAATAACGGGAACTACTGGACAACACAGGGTTGCTGCCTTTCTACCGAAAATGTTTTCATTTGGAATGAGCAGAGATAGCAAACTAGAGAAAGAACTTTTGTAAATGATGAGCGCAACCAACGTGCCGGGCGTGCAGCTGCCCCCGGCTGCGAACAGCTGCATCCCCCGCGCTCCTCAGGGAAGGAGGCGGGCCGGGAACTTGCGGCCAATATCCAAATCCATCAGTAGGTGGCATTGCAGCCCCTAGCACCGGCTCAGCTAAAGGCCGAGCGGCCCGTGGGACAATTTCTTTTAATTGGTTTGGGTTTCGTTTGTTTGTTTTTCTGTCCTAAACAGCTTTTACATTCAAAAGAAAACATGGTCAGTTCCCGCAGAAGCTCTGCTCCTAGCACGAGAAGGACTGACGCTGCTGGGGTCCCATATTCCACTTGGTCCTGCAACAATGAACTACAAATCACCAGTGCTATTGTTTATAGCCTTTACAAGAATCTTTTTAGGCTCTTAAGGGAGCATATGAACAGGAGGAGGAATGGCTGCTTACAAGGGTGGATAGTGATAAGACAAGGGGGAATGGTTTTAAACTGACACAGGGAAGGTTTAGGTTAGATATTAGGAGGAAGTTTTTCACACAGAGTAGTGACACACTGGAACAGGTTGCCCAAGGAGGCTGTGGATGCCCCATCCCTGGAGGCATTCAAGGCCAGGCTGGATGTGGCTCTGGGCAGCCTGGTCTGGTGGTTGGCGACCCTGCACATAGTAGGGGGTTGAAACTGGATGATCATTGTGGTCCTTTTTAACCCAGGCCATTCTGTGAAGTTTTATGGCATTTAACTCTCTGATCAAACAAGTCCCAGAGCTGGCAAAATGAACTTTGGTGGGTAATTCAGACACCTGGGATTTCTCTTGCAAAGAAATTCTAAACCCCCCCCACTCATCTCTGATGCAGAAGGAGCCTTCAAGTCTGTGTCTGCTGGAACTAGTCACTCTGGTTTTGTAGAATACCTGTAGTTTTCAATCGTGGCAAACTCATTCTCAGTAAGAGCCACAGAATCTCACAGTATCCTTACCAGAGGACACAGAGGTGTTTATGCCTTTCCCCATTTGTCTATTTTATTTTTTTTAATTCAGTTGTTTCTAGTTAGGTCGCTTGAGCGGAGAGCTGGAACAATGCGGCCTTGCACTGTCCCAGCTAGAAGAAACAATTAAAAGTAAGCCTACAACATTCACACTGAGTAGAAAACCACTGAACCATTGAATAAGGGAGGGTTGAACCATCACAAGCTGCCTTTCATATTGTGCTGGTTTTTGTTTTTTTTTCTGGCAACGAAGGAGCTTAGGCAACTATTTCAGCTGAAAGGATTGTGGAGATCAATTGTACCTGAAGACAGACTCTTTCTGCTCTCCAAGGTGAAGCTCCCAAAAGCTGTGATTCACAAGTGGGGTTGGTACGCTTGTTTCCTGTGGTTGCACGGGCAACAGGCAACGGAGCTGAACACTAAATGAGTTTTAGCTTATAAACTGTTTCCTTTTCAGGACTGTTTGTGAGAAGCTGTGCCTCACCAGGGAACCGTCTCACACATCCTGTATCTGGCCTAACGCCCACCCCCTGCTTCCCATGAACGTAGGTAATAACTTTCGCAGATCGTCACTGACCTTACCCTTTAAAGCCGTGTGCTGTTCACTGCTGTGCTCAGCTCCTGATGCCCTCCTGCAACTCCCTGTGTACTGGGGACAGGGATTTTGTATGCTGTCCAGAGCCGTGCTGTCCCTCCTTGTGAATTACAGCCCTAACTCCTGTAGAAAAAGCAATCATGACTCCTTCCTTTCCCTTTAGTATTTCTGTTGATGAGATTCAGCAGACGCTTGTTTTGATAGTTACTAATTTTAGTGCCTAACTCCCCTAGACATAGAGAAGCATCTGTCAGTGCGACAGGCATAGTACAAACGATGCCAAGCATTCTTCCCTGTCATCCAGACACCAAGTGGCAAGTATTTAGTATGCCAACAACCAAATGTCAACTAGAATGATGACTGGTCTAAGAAGCATGAGAGTTTGAAGAGAATTCGTATCATCGGGGTGATTGAATCTAAATACTAGGCACTCAGTATGACCTTTGCCGACTATCTCCTAGCGGCAGGCACGGTTTGTATTGCTATTCAAACAACCTTAGCTGGCTGCTGACTCATCGCTGCTTCCACTCCACGCATCCTGGGGCTTAAGTACAAAAATTGTTTTAGTGGTGCTCATTAGCTGGGAAAGGCAAACCTAACTGGAATTCCTATGTAATCACCATGAGATCAGAGGGGTCACATGAAGTGAGTATTTAAAAATATACGTTTGGAGAAGGAAAAAAAAAAATCATTCACACAACTTTACCAGGGACATGCATACCAGTCCCAGCAGGCTTCTTTCAGTGAGCAGATGAGAGCTGCAAATTAAAGATACTTGCAGCTGAGATTTTCCTTTTCAAATAACTGCAGGTCACTATGACATTTGAAATGGTTGCAAGAAGCTACAATGAGACCACAATCACTGCATGTTGCCCTCCCCCACCTCCCGACCACATACACAGTATTTCCTTGGGAAATCTGCACAGCTTTATGCCCCACAGCCCTAGCAAGCTTCAAAGCTCCAGGGCTGGAGTCAGTTAAAAGAGGCGCTGCGAAGTTTCACGTTAGCAAGATAAACTTGTGAACTTTGTGATACATTTTTGGAAGAGAATGAAATGGAATGGAATCACTTGTAGTTAGTGCTTGCCTGATTCTACTGATTTAATGGCTAAGATATTGCATATTTATTAGAACTTGAGATCTATGTTGTGCAAAACAAGTTATAAGACTGACTGTTATTGCTATTTTACTGGCAAAATGGGGAATTCAGCCATGAATCTAAACTCTACTATTTTGCCTGTCCCTACCCTCTGCTACTTACATGAAAATTAAAACGGTAGCGTTGCTATTTCCAACTGACAGAAGGCAGCATTTCTTTCAGATTTTCTCTGACTTTTTTCATAACTAATTGAACACACTCTTATGATTTAAATACATTAACTAGTTCTTCTGCTGTAACAAACATAGGTGTGCCAACTGCACATCTTTCTGTTGTTTAGGATCTGAGGAAACAGTATGGAGTTGAACAGGGGAGATCAGGTTTGGGATTACGAAAAGCTTTTTCACCAGAAGAGGTCAGGCACTGGAACAGGCTGCCCAGGGCAGTGGTCATGGCCCCAAGCTGCCTGAGTGCAAGGAGCATCTGGACAAAGGTCTCAAATGTAGGATTGAAATTTGGGTGGTCCTGTGCGGAGCCAGGGGTTGGACTCGATGATCCATCTTGGTGTCTTCCAACTGGAGATATTCTGTGATGCCACTGTTTGTTACTGGTGCTATTTAGCACATCCGTCTATTCATGTCCTCTTTGTCTACGTGAGGCAGAGAACAGCGGAGCTGTTATTTATTTAGACAGAGTAGCTGTCTAAGTAAAGACTAAAATATCAGAAAGAGACAATAGGGGCTGAGACTGAAGCCTTTCCCAATGCAGTTGGTCAAAAAGATGTCTCCCTCCTCAAGATCCCAGTGGTCAGTCTTCTGCAAATGCTGGATACCAATGCCTCAGCAACTGTATAGGCTGCTCCTTCAGCAACCCAAAGCAACTCTGTTCCTCTCCTACCACCCCATTTCAGAGCAAGCACTCAAATGTCTTAAGTCAGTGGCCCGCACCTTTTTGTTCCACGTTTTATACATGCCTAAGGGCTGAGGCCCTCAAGCAATAAAGGTATTCCTTTTCCTATTCTGTGTACCACAGCCTGGGCCCCACCTTGAGACAAGATTCAAAGCAGCTAATGAACTGTCAGGCTTTGCAAATTTTGGAGAATAAAAATTCAAGCGCTTCCAGGATTAAGTGGTAATTTACCTAATGGCAGATTAGAAAATGATGTCAGTATCTAAACGGTATGTTAATACCACAGATATTTAAGGCTCCTGGCTGAAACATCAAATCAGATTCTTGTAGCCACCCGTGGATGCCCAGCAATGGGATAACACAACAGAAATGTCATTTGGGGGCAGTAGAT
The DNA here is from genome assembly GCF_019232065.1 of Centrocercus urophasianus. Lineage (NCBI taxonomy): Eukaryota > Metazoa > Chordata > Aves > Galliformes > Phasianidae > Centrocercus > Centrocercus urophasianus. The sequence continues at coordinate 46,657,550 of NW_024884253.1, forward strand.
AAGTGTGCTATGGAACTAGGAGAATACTTCGGCTGATATTTTTATTAGCAAGGTCTGAAAGATCTTATCCTATACTAGATTTTCAGAGCTGGTAATTATGCTATCCCTGATCTCAAGTATTGCTAAGAAAGAACAAATATTGGACAAGGGGGTGCTGGCTGCTTATTTTCACAGCCGCTTTCAAGAATAGAAGGATGATTTACACCTATGTGGCTGATTCTGGATTATTCTTACCTGTGATAGATTCAATGCTTGCACACGCCCTTTGCAGGAATGTTTTTGTTATCGGTGGTTTTAAAAGAGACTTATAAAAGCAAGGAAAGCATTTGGGAGATACCGTAATTATGAACAGGTGAGGGTATGTTTGCTTGAGTTATTTCTTCTCCTTCCAATCCTTCCGTGCTTTCCCTAAACATTTTTACAGGTTTTCTTTTGACAGAGAAATTGTACGGAATTTAGTGAGGATCACTTCATGAGGTCGTTTCAACAACATCATGCAAGTTTCCAATATTTATGTTTACATACTGATACGTAATTCTGACTCACTTCCTGACTTCGCTGTTCAGGTTGTTGGGTTTTTTGGGGGGGTTTTTTGGTTTTTTTTTTTTTTAGTATTTGCTTTTAGAAAAGGTAGAGTTGGCTTTAGTTTCAGCCTGCAATCAATAGCAAATTATTGACTTTTCTATACAATTTCCTCCACTTTATTTCTGTGGCAGTTGAAATTTTTACCTGGTGAATCTCCTTGCATTTATCTCCTGTATGTGGCTGACATCAGATGCATATCCAGGCATGTTCTTAAACAATCCGCAAAGGTTTGTTTCAACCTTTTGTCCCCAGAAGCTATGGAGAAAAGGACTCTATAAAATCTATTTAACACAGAAGTTGGTTGGGGTGAGAAGTTTTATCCCCGTAAGTAAAAGCAGTGTGGCACAAAGGTATTTGTAACATGGGTTCTTTTAATGAATCTTAGCCACTTAGTTGACTAAAGACATGAGATTGGTCTTACTCAAAAGTAAGTAATTAACTTTCAACACAGAAAATTAAATTACTTAAAATTGTTACCCAGCTATCTGAACAATACTTACAGTGTCTTGTTGCTTTTATTGCTTTTTTTTTTTTTTTTTTTTTTTTGGCCCCTGGCATTTTGTATGTAACAATCCAGACACCATGAAACATGTTTATTAAATACACTGGGGCCCTCTGCATAGTACAATCTTGTTTTATATAATTTTATACAATACACTGTTACTGTAGCCAAGTAATAAATAAGAACAGAATTCAGAAAGAAACTTTGGGGAAAGTGGGTATGTTCCGCATCCCCTACTTAAAAGTAGTTTGGACTCCTGAAATAAGCTACATCCTTACTGGGGAAGAAATGCAGGCTGCTGAGGTGACTTCAGTGGATATTTTGCTGTTGGGTTGAGGATAGTTCCGCTTGCTGTGCTGGAAAAAAAAGAAAAAAAAGCCAGCTGAAGAGCAGCTTCCATGCCAATGCTCTTAGAGCTCCAGACTTTGAGCTCCTCAGCGAGGTGACTCCCTTCCGTGTTTGTACAGTGTCTACTTAAATAGGGGTGAGGGTTGAAAACAATGTCAAATGGCATTTCCATAATAGAAGTAATAAATACTTTCTCAGCAGAGGTGATAAATGCTGTGTTTGAAAAGCTTCCGCCTCTAATTCATCAGAACATCATTTCCACCTCTGTCTCTGCACGGGCTGATTTAACAGCTTTCTGTTAGCAGTATTCTAGATAACAAGTAGCAACCAAAATGCTCCAAGACTTTCTTATCTCACAGCCTAACGACAAAAGGAGACAATTGTCCTTTATTTACTAACTACAGACTGTGCTTTTATCTTGCATTTTGGCTTATGTTATCATCAAGTTGCTAATCATCATTCTGTGACACTGTCTGCACAGCTCCTCCACGCAGCTCTTGGCTGCAGTACATGGGCATGGTATCATAAAGCAGCAAACGATGCACTGGCACTTCCTGATAACTGTCAGTAAGAGGGAAGATGCTCCTTTTGCCAGCCAGTGGAACATGAGATATTCAAAATAAATGCCATTATACATCATTTAGCCACCGTATAGTCTGCATGTTTCTGGCTATCACTGAGCCACAAGCCCCCTTCAGTCAGGTGAGAAAGCTAGCTTCCAGTCTCAGAAACTATGTACTTTTGCAGCAGTAAGGCTTCCACATTTTGTGCTACGGAATGAAAAGAATTGGGAAAAGCCCTTCATAAAGTACCAGAAGGATTTTATTTCCTTGTTGATGTACTGAACTTTTTGCTGGTTCTTCCAAGCATGAAAGAATTATGGGTAGAATTATGGGTAGAAGTAATCTACCCATTTAACTTCAGATGTCCTGCCCAGCCTACAGGCCTGCACTCTGGTAATATCTGCAGTTCTAAAGCACCCTCAGAGACCTCGTGTTGTATTCAGATGTCAGAAACTTAAATGAGCTCATTTTTTCTTATGCAGCTTTTATTATATTCTGCTACCGCACCTACAAAAGCAGTCCATTTTATCATAGAATCACAGAATATCTTGGGTTGGAAGGAATCTTAACACCCACCCAGTCCCTCCCCGTGCCATGGGCAGGGCTGCTCCCCAGCAGCTCAGCTGCCCAGGGCCCCATCCAACTGGCCTTGAGCACCTCCAGGGATGGCACCACAGCTTACATGGGCAGCTGTGCCAGCACCTCATTGCCCTCTGAATAAAAAAATTCCACCCAACATCTAATCTAAATCTCCCCTCTTTGAGTTTAAAGCCATTCCCCCTTGTCCTATCACAATCAGACTGCACAAACAGTTGGTCTCCCTCCTGTTTACAACCTCCTCTCGAGTACTGAAAGGCCATACTGAGGTCAACCCAGAGCCTTCTCCAACCTAAATAAGCCCAACCTTTCTATGTAGGAATGGTGCTCCAGCCCTTGATCATCTTTGTGGCCCCTTCTGGATCTGCTCTATGTTTTTCCCGTGCTGGGAACCCCAGGTCTGGACACAGTATTCCAGATGGGGCCTTACAGCGACAGAGTAGAGGGGAACAATCATCTCCCTCACCTTGCTGGTCACCCCTCTTTTGATGCAGCCCAGACTGCCATTGGCCTTCCAGGCTGCAAGTGCACACTGCCAGGACCCTCAAGACCTTCTCAGCATGGCTGCTCTGAATGAGTTCATCTCCCAGTCTGCACACATACCTGGGATTGTCCTGACCAAAGTGCAACACCTCGCTGTTGGCCTTGTAGAACGTCAGTTGTAGGCCCACTTTTCAAGCCTGTCCAGTCCCTCTGGATGGCATCCCAGCACATGCCTGCAGCAGGAGATGACTTGGTTAAATGCATCAGCAGGCTATGACCTTCCACAGGAAATAAGGTCTGCATCAATTCCTACAGCAGCACAAATAAATGAGCTGCTAAGAGCCCACAGAGAAGTTCCCAAGAAAACTTTACACTTAACCCAGATAATTACAGCTGCAGGTGGCATGTAAGCATGAATCACATGGGTGAAAGCAGTGCTGAAACGTCAGCAAGCATGGTTTTAGATGCCTATGAACTGAGTCCAACTACATTTTATTGACCTTAATGCCAAGATGCCCTTAATCCTTGCACTAACCGCTAGCTGGAGTACAGCATGTTATTATCCTTTAAAATACGCAGAGAAACAGCACTGGCCATATGCTAATTTACATCCATTCAGGTAAATGCAGCAGCAATACCAGTTTAACAGGCACATTTTGGTTCTCTGCCCACATCTCACCTTCTAACAAGTGCAGATATATTTCCATCCTATTGTGCTTGAAAGAAACTTCTGTTTTTGAGACCATGAGGAGACATAACTAAGGTAACAACAACAATCTGCTGATGTCCCAAAAGCAAAAGCACAGAGGTTTTGCAAAGGAACTTAAAACATTCACTTTTCATTCCATATTGAGCTTAGGCTTTGAACTCTTAACAGACTGAACCATACTTTTCTTGTTCTAACTGCTTGATTGTATGCAGTGGGCTTTTTTATTTTTTATAGAAGATTGATAATATATCTAATAGTCTGGGCTGAGCTGAACAGCTTTGCTGTTATTTTCAATGTAAAACCTTGTGACAATGCCTTAGGGCCTAACTCATGTCTTACAGCTTCCTGGGCTGAATGTGTTTAGTAAGTATGAGCAGCATAAAATTAAATCCAAGCATAATGGCATCTCATGAAAAAATAATGAGTGGTAAGAATAACGTCTTTTGCATTTTAGTTTGGCACCTAGAGCTTACATATGAGTAGAGAACTGAGAGTAACTTAATCTAGAGCCTGAGAAGGATCACGGCTCTTAACTCAATGTTGCTTTAGAATGAAATCTTTTCCTATTTAAGCTAGGCTGTTAAAAGAGGCTAACATTCACAGGGGTGCAAGGGAAGACAGAAGGAGACAGCATACATGCCTGGCTCTGTAGCTCCTGAATTCCTCAAGAACTCGACATTGGGCTCCCTCACTGTGAGGTCCAACAGTCGCACATTTTCTTCAAAGCAAAGAATTCCTTAGGACAACATAGGTTTGCCTTCCCTCCTAAGAAATGTCATTGCAAAAGTGGGTTTGAATTTGTTTTTTCTTTTTTCTCCATCTCCTATTCTACTTTATATATACTCTTATTATTAGCATTTTGTGAATTCAATTAAGAAGTTTCTTGATATTCTTTTGATTAGTTTAGATACCATATTCTGCAAGGATATAGGGAGAGAAAAGCAGATATTTTCAGTCTCTACTTCCACTTAGATCTATAATTCTAGTCTTTCTCTAGGTTTTGAGAACACAAATAGGCAATAAGGACTTGACTGAAAGATGTTCTTCCCTGCTCTTGTCTACCATCTTCTCCACTAAACATCCAGCGGAGCATAAGTGTAACCTCCACCTCAGCTTCAGATGAGAGCTAATGAGGCTGATGTGTGGTGCAGGCAAGGGAAGAATTCCTATACCACATAACTCAGGAAGCAACTGCACATCAAAAATTCCCCCAGCTGGGGAAAGGTTACAGGGCAAATCTGGACCTGCCATTCCTGGTAGAACAACTGAAACATACAGATATTACACATTCTTTCTCTTGACTGGCCCCCTCTTCAAACAGACCTTAAATATTCAACAGAAGGATAGCCAAAGCCCTACACAGCACATATATCCTAGGCCTATATGTGTGAAACTATGGAAGAGCTACTCAAATACTTGGAATAATCTTCAGTGCCAAAGCACCTGAAGCAGTGTTTCAAGCTTTAAGCTCAACTTGAATGGCTATCATTTGTCAAGCCCAAGTAACTTGAAACAATGGTGGTAGCAGGAGGCACAGGGACATATCAATTCTGTGCTACGCATTAGCCCTGCTTCTGCTCAAGTTATTATCAAACCCTACCTGCAGACTAAAGTCTTGCCACTTCTTAGCTCCCTCTCAGCAGAGTAGTTACACCACAGCACAAACATACCAACGTGCAGAACTGCAATGCCCTTAAATCATGCTGGTTTTCCATGCACAGATGTTCCCCGCCTCAGCATCCCATCCGGAGTGCCTCTCTAATGCAGGATTAATTTGAGGTAGGGAGATCTCGAGTACACTCCTATTGTACAAGCCTACCATGAAGGAGAATTATTGAGTAATGGTGGAGCACTGAGTGGGCTGGGAAGCGGGGTGTGCAAGTGCCTGCAGGAATGAAGTCATGCTGTTCAGTTTTTTCAGATGTGGTGCTTGAGATTTCTAACAGTCCAATAAGTTGTGGAGCACTGACAATGTTTTTATAGCATGCTGTGGGAGAATTCATCTGTCCCCTCTCTAGATCCTGGCAGAACTAGCATGGGTATGGCAAGTCATGAAAGTAAACTAATTCTGGCTCCAAATTTGTCATTCTATTGGTGGCAAGGCATTAATCCAGTATTTTATTCTCAGATGTATGCCTGCGTCATGCAAGAGGCAGGCTTGTTCACAATTCTCCTTATGTTCTTTGGAGTGAGGACTCACAGCCTATTCCATTGTCCAGATATGTCTGTTTTCAGCTAACCCAGACAGCCCTCTGCCTATCTGCTGTGTCCCAAGATGTCCTATTACCTTCGGTGCTACGTAGTAGGCACATTCTGTTCTGGCATATATCTGTGCTACACACCAAGCTTGCTTCTTCTCAGCCTTCTAAACCAATTTAAATGATGTCTGTGTAACATTCCAAGCATTTCTAGCCCCTGTTTTTTATCTATGGTCTATAAATCCACAAAGTAGCACAAGATAATTTGTTCATGGTTCCTGACCCGGTCCAAGCAGCCTGAATACAACTGAAATATCTTTTGCTGTAAGCTGACGTGATCACAGAGGAGAAAGAACTACGACCAAACATTACAGTGTGGTGTGAGTTTTCTAGGCTGCTATGGAAAAGAAACCATGGTAAGGAAGGGGAATCTCTACAGACTACGGGAAGTAGGTGTGTTATCTTAACAAGAAAGAAAAACAGATGCCTGCATAACTAGTACATAAGTGGTAATGAGCACAGAAGGCAATACCAAGCTCAAGAACACAAAAGCTATCAAGAGAAAGGAAAACATTAGTAATACTGCTATTAGTTACCCACTGAGATTAATAAAGATTAAAATGAGTTTCAAACATATCTGGTGAAAAACCTAGAAAGATGAAACAAAGGTGCTTTCATGATTTCTCTGCTGAAAAAGGAGCTTTTGAGATTGAACAGGAAGCAGTTAGAATGTCAACATGAAAGGAACGATTGATCAGAGGAGAATGGAGAGGGGCTCCCGCAAAAGAGCTAGTTCAGGAAATCTTTGCGATAGGCAACAATAATAGCGACAAAGAACTCAGACTAAATGTTACAGGGGGTTTCTTAAGTGATCAGAAGGAATAAGTACCTACTGTTAAGAGTCAGAAGGAGAAAAGCTGGTAGTTTAAGTTGGTAGGGAGTTTTTGAAGGAAGCTGGGAGTTCAGATTAATAAAAGGATCAAAATTCTTTGCATGTGGCTCAGGAAAAATGTCAAAAGGGGATGATAAACTGACTGGAGAGATGAAAGCTGCTGGTATTGAAAAGGAAGCCATGATTATTACTGTCTTGTAGTAGTGAATGACAGAAATTAGCATGCTGCTGAGAGCACTGCATGATAGTGTAACATCAGTATATTTGATAGATGAGAAAAGCTATTGTTTTTGTCTTTGCTGTTTGAGAATCCCCAATTACTTTGTATACTGCAGTATCTCTAGGAAAAAGTTCCTGGTCTTGAAAGCAGATACCAATAGGCCAAATATGGTGAAATCTGTCTGGAACAGTATGTTTAGACAGGCCCTGGCCGGTTGTTTTCTGAGTGGTGAAATGATAGAAAAAGTACCCATGCAGAACAAAGGAGCATTAGGTAGCGTGTGTCCAGGAGCAATGTTGGCAGAAAAGCAGGAGACTCATTCCCAGTGAGAGCAAGAACAGAACTGACTATATGGAGCGTAATCCAAGTAAAACAAAAGAAACCGCAAAGGAGAAGTCGGATCAAGCCACATGTCAGTTTTGCTGATTTGCTTCTGTGATAAGTTTACTTAGTATTTCATATGGAAATCAAGAATTTGCATTTCATCAGCTCCTCTGTGGTCAGTTTTAAAAATGCAGTCCCAGGACTCTGACTGCCATTTTAAAACAAAAGTAGGAAATTTCCTGGAAATCAGAAGTCTTGCTATGCATACAGCTGGCACAATGCATTCAGGTACATATACAATTTATATGCACAAAAAATAGAATAACATCCCTGAATTAAAATTGTATAAAGTTTTCTGCTCCATCACTTTTTTTTTTTTTTTTTTTTTTTTTTCCTTCCTGAGAAAACATGAGCACATATACAGAGTGTCCTCTTTTCCAACCAGCAAAGTGCTTTCTTCATCTGCTGGCCCTAGGACAGAAGACTAAGAATGGGCAAACTAAACGCAAAAGTTTCAGGGGGGGTAGGAAAGGGTGCGTGGGATATTAATCATAGGGTGCTTCCAAATAGGGAGAGGTATGGCTGGAAAAGCAGCCTGTGGAGCTCATGGGCCAGCACTGGAAGTGGCAACAGCTGCAATAGCAGTGGCTGCACCGGGGGAAGTCCTGGGGAGTGAGCAGCCAGTAAGCACAGCATGTGGACTGTGGTCAGCACAGCTGCAAAATGCAGCAACTGGTTTGGTCACAGACTTAGTGGCAGGGGCAGTGCCTGTTTCCAACCTCCTCTCATTTTGCCTTGAATATTTTTGAGACAATTGCCATCCTTACTTAAGCAGATTTGTGCATGAGTTATGTTGTAAGCGACCCTACAAATTTCAATTCAGACATTAACTTTTCAGACAATTAATGTGTTACACACAGCATATAATGGTAAAATTCTGACCTAAAAGCAACATGCAGCACAAATATTTGCTACACCAAATAGTTCCTTGTATACACATTTTGTTGTCAAATACTGCGCTGTGACATCACTGCATGACTAAGACTGGTACTTTGGGCTGGCTGGGACCATTTTGCTATCCTCTGTGATCTTTCAAAGGCAGAGAGACCTATACTTCCAGCAAGGCAGCAGATGGCTACTGAGTAAACTGGCAGACCTTAGGAGACGACAAATGCTTCTACCAAGGTGGAAAATGTTCAACGTCTCTGAGATCTACTCACCATCAAGTAGATCCAGTGGAGATATTGGTGTAGAAATCCTCCCACATTCATACAATGCATAACCAAGTCCAGAATGTAGTAATACTGAGGTAGAACCCAGATCATAGTTAGGTTCCCCCTGTCTGCATTCATTTGTAATGAACCTAACACTCTGAGGCTATGGCAGAGCAGTTCCTCCTCCTTTCCATATAGCTGACCAAGTACTGGACCAAGAGACATCTGCTGGTTCCCTACTCCCTTTCACCCTCTAGACAACAACAAGGACTAATCCTAAGAAGAGTTACTTGGGCAGCTACTGCTACCCTTCAGAGAAACGAAATAAACCAAAAAGCCACACAAGGGCTGAGATTAAAACTGATGTTTCTGGCTTCATGCCCTTTGGAGGTCACTCCAAACTTTCTGATTAGAAAGAAAAATATTTGATTTATACAGAAATATTTCTGGTAAGAACAGTGAAGAGACATGCTATGTGATGGATATGGTTTTGATTACACTTTGAAAGTTTGTCTGAATGAAGCAGTAATAGCTAAATAGTTTGCTATTTAACCTTCCCTTCCAAACTTACAATAGCACTGGACTGCTTGGCCAAATATGAAAATGGGATTTCAGTACTAGTTACCTCCCTAAGTTTCTAAGAAAACTTTTGCCTTGCACATTAAAACAGTGAAAGGTACAAGTAATCTTGATCAATCATTCACGGATAATCTCTTTCAGTTCACTCAAACTGTTTACACAGTATCTTTTTCCATTACATCCCTCATTTTAACAGCTGAATTATATGAGGTCTACTCCAAAAATAATGCCTCCTATTTTTATCACATTGGCCCACGATGGCAGAGGCGAATTTTGGTGGTACAGCAGTAGAGGCTGAACCTTCCCACCAATATTCTGTTAAATGATGTTGTTGTAATGGCAGCAGAGAGGCAGTCTGACAGAACAGTGTCTGACATGGAAGTGCATATGAAGCAAAATTGTGTCACTGAACTCTCCCATGCAGAAAAAAATTGCACCACTGATATTCATCACTGCTTGCTGAATGTTTATGGAGACAAAACAGTGGATGTCAGCACAGTGAGGTGATGGACAGAACATTTCAACAGTGACCACAGTGGATGGTCTCCACTGGTCCAGATTTTTAGAAGCGTGGCATGCAAGTTCTTGTTTATCACTGGCAAAAATGCATTTCTAATAGTGGTGACTATGTTGGGAAAAAAAAAAAAGTGTTTTGTAGCTTAGAATTTGCTCTATCAAATAGTGTTATTGTGCTCTTTGTACCTGTTGTATTTTCCATGAAAATAAATTGGAGGCATTACTTTTGGAGCAAGCTATGTATTTTGTGTCAAAGAAGTCCCTTAATTACAACTGGTGAATAAGACCAGAGAGGTGTCTTTTCCAAGTAATCACTGCAGAGTACTACTGCTACAGTAAGCACACTGTGTTAGAATGCATGCAGCAAAAGCCATCTAGCAGAAATTATTTACAGATCTCAACTTTCAGCTGTCTAACAGCATGTACTTGGGAGACACCATTTGTGGAATAAGCTGAGAGGAGAAATGTTTCTCTTCCTTTTGTTGAAAAATTATTAGCATTGCAGACTGGAGGTACTTTGTTGTTGCCAGTGTTCTTGCAGTCCTCTTATCTATGGACACTGCAGAGGACATGCCAGAACAGACCTTGGGATAACCATTTATTTCAGTGCAGACTTCTCCACATTAGGAAAAGCTCATTAGAAAAGGCAAAATGGGAATCCAGATTCTGTATCTGGACTGACTGATTTGGTTAAGATTTAGTAAAGAATTCTCTCATTTTCACACTTAAATAGGGGTGCTGTTTATTAGCCATTTTCTTATACAGACATCACAAAAAATGCGTATCACCATATTACTCTGACTTCCTGATCTCTTCAGTACAAGCCTCATCTATTACATATTTGGCCAGTCTTACTGGAGTCCTATTTCATGGCATAGCCCAAAGCTCTGCCTTCATTTTAAATAACGACTACGGACTAGTGCAACAGCATAATTCGACTATCTGGATTTCCTGATAAAATTGCTAATAGAATCTTACAGCTATGTGCACATATTTTTTTTCCAAACTAGAGAAAATCATTTTCAAGATAAATATTAATGTTGCTGGATACATTATACAGCAAAGGCCAAAGAACTGAACACAGAATTTGCTTCTCTTTCCAAAGATATCTAGTTTAACAACTACGAGCACAAAAGTGATCTTTAATGTACTGAGAACTCCTGGGCAAAATTTCTTTTAATATATTACATTGCCATTCTTCTAAAGTAGCGTTCTGACCCACAACCTCCATTTAAAATTGTTTAATCAAAATCCTGTTGGTGGTGGGCAGCTATTAAATTTTTAAGCGGACTAGATAATAAAGGACAAGTTTAATAAAGGACAAGTTCATCACATAGAACTGGAAATGAAAGTAGCCAGATCTGGTACCTGGAGAACAGATCCGATTAATTTAGAAGCCGTACTTTGCAAGTGCCATTTTTTGATCTGAAAATGCCTTGCACCCATATTTCAGTACATACCAAATCAGAAAAGGTACTCCACGTGGAGACCAAGCTCTCCCTTGTTGGGGCCCCAAGGGCCTCCTGGCCTGGTCCTTGGACCACCAAAAGCACCGTCCTTTCTGTAGCCTGATGTGGTCACAAACTTCATCTTGCACCCTGAAGACTGCTGACTCCAAGAGCAGGGAAAACCCAACTACAGAACAGGAAACTCAAGGCAATTGATTTCTTGAATTTGTTCCAGTGCCACAGTCCTGGACTCATTTCACAAGCTGAAGTGCTGACAAGATTTGCATTGGGCAGAGGGGACACACCACTCAAACAGGATGCTACTGGATTTGTTGCCTTCCTTACCCAGGTAGAAGCTGCCACATTACAAATGCATGCATCCCACCAAGAAAGGCCAGGTTTTTCACACTCACCAGCCCAGACATGGAACGTGGGTCTGTAGGAGCAGGTGTAAAACCATGCCCACAATACTTGTCAGGTAAGGTCTCTTCATGCGAATAAGACCTGTTGTTCAGGCCTTGTTATTCTCTCCCCTCTGCCAAGTGGAGAAAATTTTCCCTGCTGAGATACTGCTGTGCTTTACCCTTCTCACAGAGGGGGATCCACTACATCTTACGGAGGAAAGCTCAGTGTTCTAAAGAGCAGCCCTGGCTCGGCAGGTATCTCCCCTGCCTGTTCCCTCTACTAGTAGATACAGAACCTCACCAGGCTGCATGTGAGGTATTTCCACATGCAGCCAAAGCACAGACTTCCCTTACTTCCACAGAGCAGGGCTAGCACACTTCTTTTCTGCCTTGCGTGCAAGAGCTATTGTGTTGGTCCATAACATCTTCGGCCCCTGTTCCCTAAATGCCTTCTCAAGGAACACCCAACCTTATTGATTTCCCTCTGGAAAACAGTCCTTGCTCAGAAACACTGATACTGAGACCCTTCTCAAAGGCTACAACTGCAAACATGACCACTACTTGCCCAGAGCACAAATCAAGGATGCTGTAGAGCCCTTTGGAAGATTTCAATGAAAGCTTTGCACAGCAATTGGGAATACTGATATATTAGAGCAGTTTGGCTGTGTAGTCACACTGAACAAAAGTGAATGTGGGGACTGCTTACGAGTCTTCATGATCAAAACAGTGATAAATTAATATGCATCAGCATATCAAGGGGCAGCATGCAGTATCTTCCCAGAAGAGTGACAGTGATTTATTTTACATCCAATTATGTATCATTATCCTGTCCTTCCTCTACTGTACTGTTGCTCAGGCAAAGGAAACTCCTGAAACTCCAATCATTAAATAAAGCCTAAGTGTCAACCATATTTATTAAAATAATAATAATAATAATAATAAAAGAAGCAGAAAAAGCTTAGAAAAAAAATTAAACTGAAATAAGCATTGAAAAGGGAACTCCAGAAAAATGTTGTACTTGGTATGGTTTAGGCCACATCCTGATTTCACATCCTGATTTAATTCAGCGTTGAGTCTGAACCGATGCCAATATATCCACTTTACATTTACCCCAGGTAACTGAGCAAACAAAGACCTGGAATGAGATTAAACTTGGTGTTAAATTAACAGTTAAGCATACTAGCAGAGGTGGAAGTTTAATTCCTAAAACTGTTCTTCCTGTTTCTTCATGTCACATAGCATTTTTAACATATACAGACACCAACTGTTGCAGACTTGATCGGTTCCTTGGTTACAGCAACAATTTTCAAAGGCATTAATGATTTGACTTTGCAAGGTTTGATTATTTAATAGCAGACTGAATTCAAGCAGTTGGTTTTGCTATAGCAAGCTCTGAGCTATCCTTAGATCTATCAGGTTATATTAGCCTTTGAAGTGAGCAGTCTGGCAGCTTTCTCCAAAAAGTTTGCTGTTTCCTACTGCCTACAGAGACTAAAATGAGCCAACAGCTTTGCTGCAAAGCCTATACATTTTCCAGATTCTATGAAAATGCTCATGGGAACAACAAAAAAAGATGTAAATGTTTCCTTTTAAATGGGAAACGGTAGGTGGTGTTCCCTAAAGCATACTATGTGTTATGTCTTCAGTTGAAATGCAGTCGTTCATTATTTTTAGTCACATTTTCAGATGTGTCAAGCAACACCTAGAAACAAGAGTAGTTATTGCCAAGGCAAAAAAAAAAAAAAAAAAAAAAAGTTAAAAATATACAAATAGTTAGTTAGATCTATTGTTCCCCAAGATATAAATTGAGATATTTCCATGAATGCTTCAAGGCTACTTTTACATTTTTATTTCTTAGTTTTCACTCTAAAATGGCAATACTGGGACATATATAAATTAATTCTTTTCTGTATCAGTAGCGCCAACCTAAGTAAAATAAACAAGAAAAGCTCCAACATCAAGCTACTACATACTACCAGACGGCTATGAGCACAACTGATTTCTGCAGAAGCTACTCTTAATCCCTGTGAGTGGTTATACTTTTGAGACTGTGTCTGCAAATGCATTCTGCATCACCTAATAGGTATGTGACTGACTGACCCCTGTAGTATCAAAGCAGAATTCTTCAACCAGACTTGTCCTCTAGAGTGCTCACTAGAATAACTTGAGTGTATAGGTCAGCTCTGAACATCTCTAAGCTATATACATTGCTTGCAAAAGCTAAAACAAGATGCTTTTCTTGTGTGTTTAGTATTTATCTTATTAGTTTTTTGATTATTTACAGGTAATATGGAAGATCTGGTTTCACGTCATTAAGCTGGACTTCAACCCAGAGATTTATAGTACTACGTCTATGCTGTAAGGCTGCAGGTTGTTTTGGGGTAAGTCTCTACTAGGGAAGCTGTTTAAACAACTTCATGAAATTTTGTATAAATAACTACACAGCCATTAAAGCAAAGATATGAACCATATTCAGCGATAACACAGTTCAGTAAGAGAGGAAGCAATTCTCTCTAATTTGATAAATATTTAGTTACAAGAGCCTGGAAAAGATCTCTTACAGAGCACCCTGGAATCCAGGAGCTGGAACATTCCCTTAGGATGTGTGTCACATCATGACTAAGCAGCATATGTTTGTTCTAGCTAATTCTAGCAAATGACTTGCATTACCTTTGAATGACTTGCCAGATTTAAAGATCACAGCTAAAAAAAATATTCCACAGAAAAAGAGCTCCAGGAGAAAATGAAAACAGAAGAAACCTACAACCTCCTTAAGGAGGACTTGAACATTCGTTACAGTAGGAAACCACAGCTACTGTGGTTCCTTCTGTTTGTACAGTCAAGTGAATTTAGTGATTTGCAAGAACAACAATTCTTCCAGTAGAGGTTTTAAATGCAAGAGCAATGCAAGACTAGCTACCTACTTCCCACAGGTGTAGTTACCTGATGGTCTGAGTTGAAGCTGGAATTGCGAAGAATCTCACAGCATTATGTTTGAGTAGAGGAAACCAGTAAAATGGTCTGAAAACATAAAAGCTTCTAAGAACAAAGAAGCTTTTTTTCTTCCCTGTCAGGGAAAATATAAACTAATGAAACAATGAATTCTTCCTCTGGAAAACATAAAAATCAACTTCTCCCAGTTCTGGTCCTTTCAAATATGACTCCTAGGCCTCAGATCAAGGAGAAAATAAGATACTGCACAACAGCAGGGTTGACCCAGACCTCCAGATCACTGATTTTTATTAACTGATCTGTGGATGAGAGTTGATCACATGATATCAGAAATGGTACTAAACACAATCTAAGTAGCTTTCAGCAAATAGACATGGGGAAATAAAAAAGAATAAATAGAATGTGTATGTGTGTAAGATAGTAAGCCTGTTCAGCTGTGCTTTTAATGTGGTTGTAAATGGATAAACAATTCCAGAAAAGCTGCATAAAACTGCTCCTGAATCTTTTTCTTTTTTTTTTCTTCCCTCCTCCTTTGGAGGTTGTGAACTCTGGAGACTATTCAGATTACTAAGTGTGCTGAGGACACATTCATGGGGCACTGTGTCCTAGCAGGGCAAGATCTGACATGAATCAGCATTTGCTATGCTTTTCCTTCCATGTGGGACAGTAGTGTATATACGGGCCAGACAGGAGTTTGTAAACACGCTGTCCCGTTTCCCAGCTGGTATGAATGAAGGAAGAGGACACAGAGTGCCAGCGTATCACAGCATGCATTCATTCCTTAAAGTAAATTCAGCCCAAGTTTTCCTTCGACAGTCAGTGTTAGGGATTAAGCCAAGGGCTGACTGCCTAGTCAAACAAATGCCATTTACAAAGCTAGACTTTGCACTCCAGTGAATGCAGCGCTGACCAGCGCTAAGAACTCAGATCATTAGTCCCAAAATACTTTTAAAGTTGCATAATCACTCTAATGAGGTAACTAGATCTAACTGAAACCCTTCCCACTTAATTCCCTATTTTGAAAACAAACAGTACTGGCACCAAACAAGAAACACTGCAGATACAGGTTTTAATTACTTCAGCAAGGCAATTCCACCTAAGGATGCTGATAGATGACCAAATTATGACAATTCAGAGGATGCTACAGGAATACAGTATGTGGCTGCTTTTAGCCTGTCACTAAGAGGAGACAGAATGACTTAATTAAACCTTTTCCCTGGAGGTTCATGCTAATACTTTTTACCTTAGGCTTCCTATAACCTAACAGCACATATACAGTCGCAGTTACTACAACACAGCACACAATAACTCTCTGAGAAATTTAAATGTGCCTAAGCCTTTATTGAAGGTCTTTACTTAGATCTCCAAACTTTCAGTGTGTTACACAGGACATTTCTCAGAAATACAGAAATTATTTATTCAGTAGAGATTTTTCCTTTTTATCCTCTTTTCCTACTTGGTTCATGAATTTTTATTTCACCACTTAAGAAGGGGGGAAAAGGTAAAACAAGTACTTATCTGTTGCATGATCATTATACCCTTATAATGCTTTAACACTGAGTTTATCTGGCTGGATGCGTCTGCAAAGGCATTCTGCTAATTGCAGAAAAAGGGAGTGATGAACTGAACTATGGCAACTAATTCAATACGTTAGTAGGTGCTACTAAGGAAGCTGCATTACAGATCCAGAAGTATTTCAGTGCTATTACTGAGAGGCAGTGGTACACAGAGCCAAGGCAGACTACATTCGACATCAAGGAATACCAACAGTTTAAGGAAATACAAGCAGCTAAATTCCTCTGCTTCTGAGAATAAGAAAAATGTAAGTAGTAACTTCACTGATAGCAAAGGTAAACTTGTGATAAATACTATCAGATTGGGAACAGGTCTAAGGCATTTTTAATGAATATATGTCAACTCTGGGTCAAGCACCAAGAAAGAATATATAGTAGCTAAATATAACCTCTGTAACATACTGCTCCAACTCCCCCATAAGCATCTCCGTCTTCTGTTCTTAAATGAGGATCATAGCTTACCCACAGTAGCATAGAAAATGAGGGCTTGCAAAGAACCACAGCATCACATTGTTCTCATTCCATGAATGCTACCAGACTAGAAGCGCCCAAAAACTGCCACAGAAGACAATAGCAGCTTCTTCTGCAGCTTCTGCTCTTCTGGATATCGTGAGTATTCACAGCATTAAGAGCTGCAGAATCAAAGCTTACTACAACCTTTCACAGAGAACTAAGGTTCTGTCCCAAGGCCTGGAATAACAGCTGACCTTCCAGAAGAGTCAGCTGAATCTAAAGCTGACTCCCTTTAAACCGACTGTTGATTCTAGCTCTGGATCAGCTTTGCTCTCACTCAGGCCCAGATTCCTAGTATAAATCCTCCTGTGTCAGAGCTTCATGACCCAGCTATCACAGAGCTTTGAACTGCAGCTTTACATATCCAGGACTCTCATTTCTCTTTTAGTAATCTACTTACATTTTCTCAGAACTCCTCCTTCACGTTGTAATTCTAGTTTGACACCTCCTGGCACCATCTCACACACGCATTTAAAAAAAAAAAAAAAAAGTCCAACCCAAAACACATGGTACTCAGGCTTAGCAAAGGAATTTCTCAACCAGTTGCTTTATTAAGTGCTGCAGAGTCACAGACTTCTGTAAAGTAACACCAGTACTGGGACTTCCTCACTCCATGGACTTGGCATTGCCTCCAAGTCAGCCTCAGTTTTGTCAGTGTTTCAAGCTGGTCAGAATTTTTTCTGCTTCCCCTCTCACCAAGCACTCTTATTTACAGAGAATCATGTTCAACCTCCACACTTTTGTTCAGCCACACATGCTCTCTCCTCCTCTTGTTACGAGCTCCTCTCACTGATAAGCAGCAGACCTACTGGTCATGCAGGTTCCCTTGTGTAAAAGTAAAGGGAAAAAAATAATTAAAACAAAACAACAAACAAACAAAACCCTCCAATCCAAGGCCATAGTCCAGCAGTTTTGAGATTGATCCCAAGCCTGTCCTGTAGTGGATATTCTCCAAGGTGCCTAAACACTTTCTCTGGGAAGACAGCTCATAATCAAAAATGGATGTCCTAATGCAGTCTCTATTTAGGAGAGTGCAAAATTCTCAAGCACAGTGATGGTAGAAATCTACTAGGTGTGGTGATGAAGAAAATGTAAATTAATAGATACTTTTCATAGAACTATCTTCATAATTTTTATGATACTTTTACCCTGGTGCACGTGACGTATTAGCACTGTTTACACTCTCTGAGGGCAAAAAGTAAATTCCAATATAATAGTTTATTTCTCCAATAATCACAAGTGGAAAAGAGCTAATTAATGAATTATTCCCTCAAGGGTCCTGTTTTCATGGTTCATATCAGGTTCTATTTAAAAAACTGACCAGTGATAGCTGCAGCAAAATAGAAAAAAAAATATAAATTCTTGCAATGCCTGATGTGTGCTTCATTTTTTCATTAAAAAATAAATCACTCAGTGCCTACAATAATTTCAGTACGGACCATCATGAACTGAATTAAAGTTGAACAGAAACATAAGCTTTCAGGATCTAGAGGACAAACTGAGGTTATCACTTCAGATGCTTTAAAAGATGAATGTACAATTTGACCTGAATCAAACTTCAAAGTCAGTGAGGGCCAAATAAAGATAAAAAGAAAAATGAAAAAGATTTCAGCAATTACTTAGCATGGAAATTTCAGTTATAAGAAACATGTACTTAAAGTAGTTTCTACGCCCCTTATGAACAACTTGATGCTTAAAAACAAAAACAAACAGCTAAATGTATGACTGTAAATGTATGTAATTTGTTATTTTCATGTTATAGTATAAATAGCATTGTTGTCAAATTCTTTTAACGCAGATACAACCCAAATACATTATAGCAAGGGGAAAAATTTCTTATTTCACCCTACCACTAACCTGGAGACCTACTGAGCCAATAAATGTGGGGGGGAGGGAGGGTGGCAGATAATTTCTTCACTCACACACAAACTCCATATTAACTTACCTCCTGCCACTCCTTTCTCCAGCTGCAGTGAAGCACAGTGTGGAAAACAGACATTCAGGTGAGTAGCACATCTTCACATCTGCACTGTTTTTAGATGCTCATTCTACAATCTACAATTCTACAATTTAAATGAATTTTAGAGTAGATGCTGGTGGCACGATCAAAACATATGAATGGTTTTGGCCCAACAAATGCTCTACCAGCAAGAGCTGCCCCAGTCTCCTTGTCACATTCAAGAGGAAATTAACTAGCAATTTTTTTTGGCAGATTACTTACAACAAAGAGGTATTTCCAACTGATCATTATTTTATATGAAACGTGCTCATGATCTCAGGATGGTTCTGGCTGTAAAGTGGCATTACATCATTCACAATCACTGTTGACACTGAGGCTTTTGGCACAATTAGGCAGACAACACCTGCCTTGCTAGAATTCAGATATGTAATTCATTACCAGTTCAGCTCTCCTGATACAGTAATCAGTGCAAGTGCAGCTCAGATAAGCACAGGGTTCTTTTTGTATTATTGCAGATGTTCCAGCCAGTACAAATCTGACTCACGGAAACACCAGATAGCACAATCAGAAAAAAAAAGTTCTACTCTTGTTTTCGCAGTGGCTGCTACTTTCACTGTCAACTGCAAATGCATTTCCGTAAGCCCTATTTTAGCCACTTCAGGGAAGGTACACTAGCAGAGAGATCAGAGTTACAACTGATAGTAGGCAGTAAATCTAGAATCACAGCACACCCACATTAGCTGACCGTCCATGGTAAACCCGGGCCAATACTCATTTCCTAGGGCCCACTCTATGCTGCAACCAGATATACTTTGGCCTTCTAATATTTTTTTCCCCTATGTAGTCCATCTGAAAACCACTCAGCTTAAAGGAAGGATTTCTAATCTCTCTCTACTCCTCTCTTTGCCCACTCTTCCTGTGCTCCTCAGAGTCTGGGAAGTACTTGATAGTTTCTTTTTTAGCCTTTAACCCTTTGCTGCCCACGTGAAGAGATCACAGTGGCAAGCACAGGCATCACCATTCTATTCAATGCAGTCGCTTGTGAGACCCAACATAACCACTTGTACCACTGTGGGGTACTGAGCACCATTTCACTGCTACTGTATAAATGCACAGCTGGCTGGATGTCATCCTATCAGAAAATATTAAACATATACAATAGCTTTATATGAAGGCAGAAGATGCAGATCAAATATCACAAAGTAATTGTGTGAGCTTGGTCATATTTGTGACAATGCAAATGGCATCACATAAAGAGGAAACAACCATTTCCCTGATCTTTGCCCAAGAGCAGTTCTAGTTTTACACATACAGAAAAACCACTACTGGATTCCTTGGCTAAATCCTGCAGTATCAGACACCAAAGTCAGGTCTCCTGACTTAGTTCTCTTATTCTAATGACAGCTATCCACTTACTTAAGGTGTACTTCAAGCATTTCACAAACGATCAAGTTTGGAAGCTCACAGTGCACATACCAGCCAAAGCCTAGAATCAGGTTAACATTTGAGCTCTGCACACCAGTGGTTGTGTTGTGTCTTTGAGGCTGGACGTAATCTTCTTCAAGCTCTATCTGCTGTGACAGAGCACTGCTACTGCAAAAACAGTATCACTCATCCTATAAGCTCTGATAGCAACGCGAGTATGAGTTAGCAAATTGAGACCTGTTCTATTATAAAAGAATATAGAAATCATGATATCATTGAAGACATCTAAAATAACCCTCCTGGGTTTTGTAAAGCAACATAAAAAGGTAAATTTCTTAATTACCTCCTGTGAATTTTACAATAGCTCAAAACTATCCCCTCAGCAATCTCAAGAGATGTGATTTCCTCCATTCTCAGCAGCAAGGCAAAAGGCAAACTAGGCTCCTGAATCGACAGCACCAGAGGTTCAGAAATAATCTGTGTCTTGGATATTATGGTTTAATATGGTTCTGTGCTTTGAATTTCCAGTTTGTAACTGTAAGCAGCACAATTTCGACTTTACAAACACAAAGAGTCTATCAAATCTTTGAAAAGAACAAATAGTTCCAGAGAGAGTAAAATGCTTTTCAAAGTTACCTGTAGCTTTGCAGCTCACATTTGTATCATCCCATTTCAACTAGAATGCAAACTTTGTTCAAAGTTTTTCTTGTACATGGCATTCAAAATTTCCCCCTTGTTGGTTTGTCACTAAGAACATACCTGAATTCCTTTCAAACCCTTTCCTTCTGTGGGGAGATTCACCTTCACCCACTCAATTATCTTCATTAAGAACAATAAGCCTCTTCCATTCTGCAAAATGTATCTGAAGCTGGCCTGCAGCTTTTAAAATTATGGAGATATTCTGCAGACCAGTAGACAAAGGCAACACAATTGTGTAAAAGTTCTTTCCCTAGGAATCTCAACTAATATCCCTGATGTGGTTCCACTACAGCGTTATGGCTGCAGCATTTCATAGTTCATTCAGTGCCACCTGGTATCCCTTTACTGCCTTACTCCTTAGAGGAGAAGCATTTGTTTGTTCTTAAGAGGTAACTTGATGACAAAAAAAGCATCTGACAGTACCAATCCCTGCCCCAACTCTCTAAAGCTTTTGCTTTGCTTTTTCATCAGATCTCAGGGGTGCAGCTTCTGGAGAGAGGACACTGAGGCAGAGAGCACTAAGATTTTGGATACACCTCTGTTCACAGCATAACCTCCGTGAAGCTCACGATTCCTACCACTTTATTAGCTTTTACTTGCAGTACATGATACTAAAGAACAGTTGACTAGACAATCCTGAAGTAGCTCTAACTAATCTTGTCTGTGAGGACGAGTATTCCCTCATTCCTCTGCCCCACATTCACTGAAATCCCCGAGTTCCAATGACATTAGATGATCTTTCAGAACAGTATTAGGCTCACTCGAGGCCCATTCAAATAACAAAAAAAGCACAGCCATGATTTACAGTGCATCAGGCAGTGACTCGCATAACTGCCTCTCCTGAGAGCTCTTTTGAAGTGTACATGAGTCAACAGACTGACAGCAAAGCATAATATGCCATCATCAGGCATTCAAGGGCAGCCTCACTTTCTTTTGCGGCATGTCTCATTCTCCTGTCACCAGTATATTTCTTTTATGTCTCCCTCTGGCTCCGTCAAAGCAAGTTACATTTTATTAATTTGCTGATCAGGTCAATTTACAGAAATTATATTAGTGACAAACGCAGGATCTTTGAACACTAGTGAACCACAAGTTAGAAGTTCCTGCCTAACTTATGCAGTTTTCCTGTAACTCTGGACCACGCCAAAGTCTTACTTCCAAACTCTGAGACGTTAGACACTGAAGTGTGGGTATTTGAGTCATGCTGAATACCCCACTCAACAAAGCTTACTTGTCTATGCAGTCCTGCAATGCCAAGGTGGTCTTGTATTTATCTCTACCAACATCTGCTTGTCTTTTTGTCTGCTTAAACTCCTCCTGACACTGGCCTATCAGTATAAATTGGACACTAATTTCTAAAAAGCAATCAACAAATTATTTGATCATTTCACTGCACAGCTGGAAACAATCAATAGTATGACTCTTTCTTCACAGTTGTCATGCATAACAGTTTAGAGGGGAGACTTTGGTTAGATATTAAGAAGAAATAGAAGAAGGTGGTTGCCCAGAGAGGTTGTGGATGCCCCATCTCTGAAGGTGTTCAAGACCAGGTTGAGTGGGATTGTGGGCAGCCTGATTTAGAGACTGGCAATCCTGCCCATGGCAGGGGGTTTGGATCTAGACAATCTTTAAGGTTCCCTCCAACCTACGCCATTCTATGATTCTACGATAACAGTTATACAGACATGAAAATATGAAGTTGGGTTTGAGAGTAAAAAGTAATATGGTTGTAGTGTAGTGTTTCATCAAAAATAAGTACCTCAGTTAATCAATGAAGCAGGAATACCACAATGACAAGATCATACTGCTACCAGTGCTCAGAGTTAATTTAGCATGATGTGTGTCATTTGGACAAGATAAATTTTGGCCGGTCTACAAAGAAATTCTACAGAGGCGTCTCACTTCCCAGCAGATGTGGACATAACACACACACCAGAGCAGTCATTTCTGATAGGCATTTCATTCAATAAGCATTCCAAAAATAACACGATTCCCAAACTTGCAAAAGAGCACCTTCTATCAACACATATATGATTATTCTTATGGTAGTAAGACAACAAGGAACAGTGATAAAATGCGATTGTCAAAGAACAGAGATATATAACTAACAGCACTGTGTGCATATTTACACATAGGGATATACGCATACAGTGTTAGAAGTTCAGGTCAGGACAGGTTACTATGTTTACATACAGGAGGTTTAGGTTAGACACGAGGAAAAACTTTTTCCTCTCAGAGAGTGGTCAGGCACTGGAATGGCTGCCCAGGGAAGTGGTGGAGTCGCCGTCCCTGGCAGTGTTCAAGAGATGTCTGGATAAGGAGCTATGAGATATGGTTTAGTTTGTGATAGCAATGGTAATGAGAAGACAGTTGGACTAGATCTTACAGGTCGTTTCCAACCTTGTGATTCTATGATAATTTGCTTTTGCATCATCCTATATAATTAATGTAACCAAGTCATTTATAAAAACAATAAAGATAAGTCATGGTCTGATTCTCTAGCATCAATGAGACACACTGGTTTATACATGTGCTCCAGACTAAGACAGGTATGGAAATATATTTTGAACTAACATTTTACCTGCTGATATTCTGAGCTCTCAGAATCTTCTGAACAGAACATAGACACAGAAGCCCAGGACATATCCCTACAAATAGAACGGTGCAGCATTCTAAATAGCTCTGTTGAATGAACATGAAGCAGCAAAATAGATTAGATCAATATACTTGGCAAAAAATATATATATTATATATATTATATATATTAAGGTGTCATTTTTTGGAAGATAACACCAGATAAATTACAAAACAACACATGATGCCTTATGTAATCCTTACCTCCATCTCTCTCAAACATATGGTTCAGCATCTGTGCTAAAGAATCAGATTAAAAGTTCTGCTTAAAGGGGAAATCTAAGGATGAAAAAAAGAGGGGTACATTCATTTCAGGAGTTTCAGACATCTGTAACACCACACAGATTGAAAGTCTGTACATCATATAAACTAACAACCCTCCTCATTCTCATCAAATCTTCCTAAGACTCAGTGAGAGTATTTCTTGCCACTTGGGCCACAAATTTTGACACAGTTCAGTGTTTCACATGACTTACCATGTAGTGTCTATTTAGTTACCAGCTAAATATCAGCTAAATTGACTAAAGGGCTCTTTATTCTAAAACAAGTAAGATTTGTCACCAGCAGCCAATGCTCTACAGCCCTCCAGCTTAGCACTACTCAGGACAACACAGTTTCTGCTAACCACCTGAAAATCACGCATGACTGGGCACTTACGTATTTTAGTGTGAGTGGGACACCTTAACTATGAATAGAAACAGACAGGTTAATCATTTCACAGTACAGAGGCTACTTCTTTGTGTCCAGTAGGATTAACTGCAAGTATCTAGTATTAACACCAGCAGCAGTTTCTTTCCACGGAAATGAGAACACACTGCTAACACACATATTTCATAGAATCATAGAATCATTAAGGTTGTAAAAGACCTCTAAGATTATCTAGTCCAGCCATCCATCCACCAACACCATTACCCACTAAACCATGTTCCATAGTACTACATTCACACATTTCTTGAACACCTCCAGGAGGATGGCGGCTCTACCATCTCCTTGGGCAGCCTGTGCCAGTGCCCAACCATTCTTTTAGAGAAGTTTTTCCTAATATCCAACCTGAACCTCCCTTGGCACAATTTGAAGTCATTCCCTCCTGTCCTATTCTACTTACGTGGGAGAAGAAGCTGAAATCCACCCCAGCACAGCTTCCTTTCAGGTCATTGTAGGAGGCAATAAAGTTTCCCTTTAGTCTCCTCTTCTCTGGACTAAACAATCCCAGCTCCCTCAGCTGTCCCTTATAAGACTTGTGCTACAGTCCAGCCACCAGCTTTGCTGTCCTTCCCTGGACACGCTCCTGGGCCTCAGTGTCTTTTTTGAAGTGAAGGATCCAAAACTGAACACAGCACTCAAGATGCAGCCTCACCACGGCTGTGTACAGGGGATAATCACCTTCCTGTTCCTGCTGGCTACGCTATTTCTGATACATGCCAGGATGCCATTGGCCTTCTGGCCACCTGGGCACACTGCTGGCTCACGTTCAGCTGAGCATCAGGTAACACACCCAGATTGTTTTCCTCTGCAATTTATTCAATACTAATTAGCTTTCAGTTATTAAGTCAGAACTAAGTATGATTTATTTATTTTTTTGCAGCTTTTAATGGTTTTAACATTTAAGGCCAAGAAGTTCTGTCTTCAAAGGGGAGATTACTCAGTCAATTAAAATATTTCAACTTAAGAAGATTTTTGCACAGAAACACTAACAAGGACCAGCAATATGCAGCTTGCTTTGATTTTGTGTCTTCAGACTCACTCGCACAAAAATTGAGAGAGATAGATGTCAATAACCTGCCTTAAGTGCACACAAGTAGAAGACAAATAGCTCCTTGAAAAGTAGTAAACAGATCAGCATATGTCACTCAAACATGTAGTCTTCCAATACACTTTTCAGGACAAACCAGTTAATCAGACAGCTCCACACCTGTGTTTCTCTCTGAACAGCTGATGTCAGATCCTCTGCCATTTGAGCATCCCACACAAAACTGTTAGCATTCAGGCGATTCAATTCCAACTCGAGAGACTAATGAACTTAGACTCGTCAGGTTTTGTCACACCTCAGTAAGTGATAGAGGGGTGGGGTAGGTATAAGAGAGCCTAATACTTGCTGCTTTTAAGATGTTTTCCTCTTACCATGCTTCTTAACTGCAAAAGATGGACAGATGACGTAGATTTCAGGATCCTAACACCTATCAGGTCAACATATGATTAACAGCTGTGTAAAGATTTGCATTTGCTCAGTAAGGATACAGTTTGTTCACCCAGCTTCACTTCTTTCTTAAGGGTCCCCTTCTTATCAAGGCATGAAGTACATACACCACTAATCCAGTTTTCAGTCCAAGGTTGCTTTCAGTCAGGCTGAAAATGAACTCACATTGAGGATCCCAACTCAAGTGCTTACATGTTCAGTGTCTCCTAATCCATCACCATCATCTCCTTAAGTTCAGGGCAGTTACCCCACACTTCTAAAAAAGATCAGCCTGGTTCTGCCTACTGCAGGACAAAGAACACTTATCTACGGGTCTTAACACTTAACTAATTATGCAGGCCACAGAGCACCAATGAAATACCAAGAATGTCCTCCGGTATGATTTCTTGCATTTGAGATGACTGTGTCCCCAAAGAAGATCCTGATAATGAAGATTATCTTTAAAAACAATAACAACAAATCCTCAGATCACTTACATGAAGAAAGCTTGAGCACTTGCTCTCTAAAAACATCAGAAGGAACAAACCTTACACAAGTAAATGCTTAGAATATACTTGGCGCAATTCCACGGCACAATTCACTTAACGTAAATTTTCTCACACCTTATAGCGTTGTCACAAGTCCCACGTGGTCCATGGGATGGATATCCATGGAATCATTGCATCTTGGGATCCATGTGACCACAAGTGCATTTTTGACACTTGCTGACAGGTTGCCCTAGAGAAAAGAAGCTATCTGTCCCAAGTTGCTTAATGACCACTGACTATACAGAATATTGCTAATACCATGTTCCAGGAATCCAGATCCATGGATGATTCTGGCTTACAGTCTAGCCTTCACCAAATTATCATGATTAAAAAAGACTAAACCATTTTACTTAGAACAGCGAGGCACTGGACAGAACAGGCTACCCACAGAAGTTGTGGATACCCCATCCCTGGAGGCATTCAAGGCCAGGCTTGATGGGTTCCTGGACAGTCTGATCTAGTGGTTGGCAACTCTGCCCATGGCAGGGTGGTTGGAACTAGATGATCTTTCAGGTCTCTCCCAACCCAAGCCATTCTATGATAGTTCAGCATTCACAAGAAATATCCTGTAAAATGCCTTCATATATATAATTGTTCCCCATAGTGTCCAGATTATTATTAGCTAAATGGGCTTATTTCACTGGGTGGTAGCCCTTCTCATCTATCAGGCTGGCCCTAGTACATCCAAAATTTGTCCTAAAAAGTGCTGGGCACTGGATTTGATGAACACATGTAGGAAGGGCACATTACATAGACCCTGTAAACACCATTCACCATACTGGCTGTAGATAACCTACATTCCTATTTCTCTCCCCCATTCAGTCCTCCTTTATCTGCAACCCTTCAGCATTTGTGTTTTAAAGTTAAGTACAAACACCTGGCTCATTTCCTCCAGTATAAAAGTACTGAGGCTTAGTAGGAGTAGGAGCCCAATTGCTGCAATCTTCTCTGAAAAAAGAAAAAAAGAGAGAGAAAAAAAAGAAAAAAAAATCAGCAAAGCCTTGGTCATGGTCAAATTCATTTCCTTGGACTGCAGCTCTTTCATTGTTTCCTTGCCTTGGCCACATGCAGGTTTAGACATTCTAAATCATAACTCCAGACAGGAACTGTCCCAAATCATCACGATGTGCATTTGCCTTCAGAAGACTTAGAGCCTCAGGCCATGTCTAGGATTTTACAGAAAGGTGGCCAACACCCATTACCTATCGCTTTAAAAGCCCAACACGCCCTTTTCAGCACTGAAAAGAAACTCTTTTCTCTAGACATAAAATATCCTTTTCATGACTCCACCCAGCTGAAAGTAGCAGTTCATCAGTATAACCTGCAAGATAGAAGCAGTAGTACCTAATTCTATAAATTTGTTCACGTTTGCTGGGCCTCTCAAGCAGGAAATGAATCTTTTCATCAAGTACTTTGTGTATAAATCCTTAGTGAACAAAATAGCTTGCTTTTATCTTAAACGAATGCCACCACACTATAAATCTGACTGGTTGCTGAAGAGAATTTATTCTCTCTACAACATCAGTAACATTGAAAGAATATTCTGATTGCACTAAATGCATGGAAATTCTAGCTAACGATAATAATAGTATAATCGTGGTATAATAATGAATATTAATAAAATTATCACAGCAGAAAAGTAAATGCAACATCAGTAGAGGTACAAAGCTGACAACTTTGAAAGTAAAGCTTCCAGCATTCAGAGTAGGCATAGGGTAGAGACAGCAATAAAAGCTTTTCCAAGTGCAATCTATAGTGTTTAATTGCGGCCTGTCATAAAGTCTCACTATTTTTTAATTAGGCTACATCCTTTCAATCCTTGTTCAGCACAAGGTAACACATCCAAATAGCTCTTTCTATACTATTATATCCAATACAGAATATCCATGCTTATATTCTACTAAAAAGACATGGAAAATATGAAGTCTCTGGAGGTATTCTTATTTTCTCAGTAAGCCTACCACTCTAAAGATGGAATGGCAACTGTGCACCTAGCAAATAACTTTCTTTTTCCCAAGCATAAAGCTGACTTTCAAGATGTCCATCTTCTGAAGCTTTTATTCTCTAGCACTCACGTTGCTTCTATTAGATGCTGGTACCATCGCTTTGCTAATTAACAGATCATATCAAGTACTTCAAGTTAGATTTTTATTATGAAGAAAATCAATCACATTGGTTATTTTGTTATACCAAATATTTAGTATAATCCACTCATTATGACTGCAGCCTTGTGCTTATGCAAAGCAAATTTTACTTTGTTGTGTATCAGTAATGTTTCTGAAATAATTAAAATAAAAACCACCCAAAAAAGGCAAATTTTTAGTGCAGAAGCTAACCAAGCACTTGGCTGATCCATTAAGTCATTTTGTTAAGACTAGACAATAGTAAACAGAAGAGTGCAGAGGCAAACTTACTCAGAGTTATTTCCAATTAAATAAAGCATTCTAACCCTCCCAAAATATCAGCTACCAAGTGCAGACATTTCTTAGGCTTTGTTTTCATTGGCTTTATTGGCAGATTTTCATACAGCTAGATACAGTTTGTCGATTAAAAAACTTAAGTGGAGATAGACATTCAAGTATTTATTTCAAAAAGGTCAGCTAAGCAAAGTCACTCCTGCTTGGGGTACTTTTGCAGAAGTATTCTGCCTGGTCCTTACTATGCACTAACCAGATGTGGTAAAAGCATCCTAGCTATCCGCAAAATAAGAAAAAAAAAAAAAGTATTCCCAAACAACATTTTTTTTGGTCAGCCATACCCACTTTACTTGCTTAATATCTTACAGATAAGCAAAAACTGATCACATAAATTGCAAACTTTCACCCACAATGTCAAATTTCAGGAAAGGATCTGTTTCCTTGCATGCCTCAAGTTCTTAGGCTAGGTTGAAACTGTCAATCATGTCATTTGTCATGTTGATTATGATATGCTCACTTGCATGCTACAAAGGAGAACACAGCATGAGCTCCATCCCACCTTAGATGAGAAGGTAAAGCAGGTGATGAGATGTGCCTGTGGTGGACAGCAATGATAATTGCTTCACAGATAGTGAGAATACACACCTGAGGTCTTATTCCAAGCAAGACTGAACCTATATTTCAGTTCTAAATTTTAATCTTAAGAGGTGGTCTGACTTCAAACTATACACTTACACACTAATCAATCTTCACAAACCACTCCCCAGAGGATCTATGCAGCTTCTAGTCTCAGAGTTGAAGGGATTATGCCACTGATGAAGTTTCAGAATTGTCTCATAACTAACATTACTATAGAGGCAGCTTAAGTATGTGCAGTAATCTTGCTAATATTCTACTTCCATATGCTTCTATACTGAGGCACAGATGCTGGGGAGACTCTGCAGAGATGAGGGAGCAAGGGCTGCCACAGGGAGGAGTTTAAAGAGGCCTCAGAGAAAGTACTGCACAGAAATCTGCTACACAAGGCACTGTTCCTCTTTGCCACTGTATACCTGAAACTTGCCAGCAAGCATGGTATTACTCTAGTGGCTAATCCTCATCAAGAACTACTGCCTGTTACCTTGAATCCATACTAAAGTCCATTCTGAGAACCAAAATGTTACAAACTTGATGTCATATAAAACAGGAATCAGTGCAATTCTACATACGAGATTCTGGATATTTTTTTTTTTTCTTGTTTCATCTTTTACAAGCACAAAAGTTCACACAAAGCAAAAAGCATATTCAGGTTGCAAAGTCTACCACCTGTAAGTTCTGAAGCATTAAAGATTGTCTTCACAACTTTGACTTACCCGTTTTTGCCTTTACAGAGATAGCAAACTGCACTCCAGTTATAGGAGCATGGCTGGCTGGTATAATTGAGATTTCCAAAAGATTTTCATGAGTAGCAGCAAGCTACTGCACAAAGAAAAGGATGAGGGAAAAGGCAAATAATAGCCATGAATAAAATGTGGTTGGAGCAAGAGAAACAATGCAAGACCAAGTGGCTTATGTCTTATTACAACAAAAACTGAGTTCAGCTCCTTACTCAAAGTTTTATTTTAGTATATTAACTCTGATCAGTGAGACAGAGAAATCAGGGCAGGTAAAGAAGAGTGAAGTGCCAAAGTCTGCAACTAACAAAAATGTATTTGGGAAAAGGGAGTTTTGTGGTGATTGCAGTTGCACGAACAATGCGATGACAAAAGCACCTCAGCATCAAGACAAAAATAAAGCCGTGTACAAGAGAAACCACAAACAAGCTACGTACTCTCCCAGGTTGTTAAGATCCTCTGCTTAGTATGTAGCAGTAGCCAAAAGTAAAGCCCAATTTTCTGGATAGCATATGAAATAGGTCAAGAAGCAATTTCAAAGACATATATTGTAACCAGAGACATAACTGTGCTGCACACAGTATACTAAGCATCAGTTACTTTTACTGAAAAATGGGATACTGTAATACTAAAGAGACTTGGGAAAGACTGAGACAACAATCAAAGGTTGGGAGTAATTCTCATAGGAAAAGAGATTGAAAAGACTGAAAAAATTTTATCTCAGAAAGCAGAGATGATGAAAGCATATGTGAATGGTACAGAGAAGGTAAAAAACAGGAACTTCTGTTTTCTTTGTTTCAAAGCACAAGAGGATATTCAATGAAGTAAATAGATAAGAAAAAAAAAATTGAAAGTCCCTTTTATGTAATTCACATTTCAACATGGTGCCCTGCCACTGACCTTCATTTCAGAGTTTAAATACTACACTATACAGATGCTGAACATTTATACTACTATACAAACCATCCACCATGATACAAGTTATATTAAATGATTGCTTCAAGGCTTCTATCTATTACAGATTAGGATGGAACGTTTGTGGGAAAATGTTACCTCACTTCTGCCTTCTGCAGCCTCTCCTTTTCCTCCAGAACATCTGAGATTAGTCAATGTCATGGATAAGAAAAGGTGAAGGTTGGGTGTGCCCGATAGCAACTCCTGCTTTTTTGTACACAGGACAGATATATTCACTGAAAGAACAGTTATTTGTTGCATCATTTTATTTGCCTCGTCAATGAAATACTTGCTTAACTTACTGAATACTACTTAATTCTAATATTCTAATTTGAATATAAAGTATAAAACTTTACAAACATTACAATGGCATTTCAATGTTCCACAAAGATCTGTGGATTAATTTTCTTAAGGTCTTATGAATTGGGAAGATGTAACACCCTCCATTTTATGAATGGGAAATGGGAACAGTGATAAAAAATACCCATAAGGCTATGATGCCTAGGTCTTGGCTGTCTGTAGGAGTTTGATATCAAAACACAGTCTTGGAGACTTCAGGGGTAGTAGTTAGGCACACACGGGACCTCACAGCAAAACACTTGCAAGTCAGAAGCATGTAAGATATCACATGTGACAGCATGACACGGCAGAAACAAGCATGCATCACCACAGAACACAGATAAACCTCTGATACAGAGGGTTATTGCACAGTACAAAATCTAACCCCTCCAATTTTACTTCTCTCCTTTGAATAAGTTCTACAAATACCTACAGCATGTCTACGCAGACAGATCCAGACAGAGCTGAACTTGCTCACACTAAACCAGGCTGTTCAAACCTGTTGGTACAGACCTATCTTGATGCGTATGCATACAGTGCTGCTTACCCAAGGAGCTGCACAGAAGCCAAAGTTGTTCAGGAAGAAGCACGAGATATGATTATTAGTGCTGATACAGCTCCAGCAGATTAAGTAATGCTAAAATCACAGCTCTGCCAACCCGTGAAGGGAAAAGAAAAACTGTAGAAAGTTATGTGTTTTCTTACATATCAACAGCTTCTGCCTGCAAACACCGAAACCCATCATCAACTTATGGACCACCAGCTGACTGAACTCAGAAAAAAAATCAGGTTGCTCCCTATCCTCAGATTCCAGCTCAGAATAGGCAATGATCTCACCTGCTACCTCCTTAGATACAATCTTCTTTCAGGTGTGTCAAAGCTTTACTGTCAGAAAAGGCTACAGCAGTTTGCTTCCAACCACCCTACTTATTAGCAAGCTTTACCCACTCTATCACTTCAACACCCACCAGAGCCTTCATGTGCTAGAATAAACTAGATTCTGTAGACAAGCCCCAGCCACTGCTCCAACCTTGTCCTGGGGGCTGCAATCAAAACTGCACAGTGCCCTGGACACTATCTGTCTCTCCCTGCAGCTCCAGCTCCGGGCACACTCTCTCAACACTTACATCTGCAGAGCAAGTTGGAAAAAAGAAAAAAAAAAAAAGAAAAGAAAAGAAAAGAAAAAAAGCCTCTGTGGGTACGTTGTACCTGGAATGGAGCTAGGAATGAGTGCTCAGTGCTCTGCTGCGCTCTACTACTAGCAGCCTGACCCTCCCAGTCTTTACAGCCTATCTGCTTCATAAGCTGCCATATGCTAAGTCAAAAATCAATTTTCCCTTTGGAGAAAATTCCAGCAGTTAGGAGTACTAACTAACACTATTAAAAACAAGCGTCAGCTCGGTGCGAGAGGAAAGCATTATTTTTCCCCTCGTAAAGACGACAGAAGAAAAAGGGAAGAGTTTGGTTCACCACTCGCCAGCAGCCCCAGGGACAGCGAGCTACGCGGGAATCTCCTGGGATCCTTGACATATCTTTTGTTCACTTCCCGTCGTTACTTTTTTGGCACGACCAAGCGTGGACGCTGAAAGCGCCGGTTTGAAGAGTCAGCTCTCACAGCTGGGGAGTCGGACTTTAAGAGGAAAAAAAAAAAAAAAAAAAGAGAGAGAAACAAAAACACAAGCGGTGCCGGGGGAGCGGCGGGAGTAGGCTGCGGGGCGCGGGCACTCACGGAGGGCGGTTGGGCGGCGGGTAACGGCCCGGCTCGCACCGCCGCCGCTCAGTCAGCGCCGCGCTGTGAGTCAGCGCTCCCCCCTTTCTCTCCTCCCGCCAGTCACAGCCGCGGGCCACGCAGCCCCGCGGGCGGCGGAGAAGCGGCCTCGTTGGCCGGAATTGCTCAACAGCCGCCCGCCGCGTGCGTCCCTCGCGCAGGATGTAACAGCTGTTTTATCTCCGGCAAGGTCGCTGTAATGACGCTATGTAAAAATAGTTACGAGGTGCTTGGGAGGGTTTGCTGTTGAAACGCGGCTGCTTCCCGCTCGGAGGTGAATGCTCGTCTTTGTGGACGTACAAGCCAGGAGGCGGAGGGGAGGAGAAAGGGGGGGGAAGGAGCGCTGTTTTGCCGTAGGACTCCGTGATTTCATCAGCCGCCAGCAGCGCTGCCCCGCAGCACGTGGCCCTGCAGCAGTACAACAAACACACGCGGTAGTGCAGCGCTGAGCAGCGCGTGGCTCTCCACGCGCGAACCGTCCCCCATCCGTTTCCTTCCCCCCCTCGGTTCTGCGGGCAGCCCCGGGCACCGGGAGAGCGAAGCGGAGCCGCTGGCGGGTCGCGTTTGTCTCATCTCGGGAGGAAAATAAACTGTTGCTGCACCACGTGCTTGCCCGAGAGGGATGAGTCAAGCCGAGAGACTTTTTCTCTCTCTACAAGCGTGTGTCACAGCAACATCCACCGAGGGGCGAGGGGGGGTAACAGCCCGGTGTAAAAATAACCCCGAAAAGGACGCGCCTGCCCGGGGAGGGGGCGGCGGTGACACCGGAGGGGCCCTGCGGAGCCGGGCGGGGTGTGGGGCTCCTCGGAGGGCTCCGCACACACTCTCCTTTCTTCTCGGCGGAGGAGTGGGTGGTTCATCCGGCAGCAACAGGAGGAGGCGAGTCAAGGGCAGCTGTCAAAACCTCCCCCCTTTCGCTCGGCCCCTTCTCCTTCCAGTTTAACGATCAAACAAACGCCTGCTTGCCTGTCTGGAAGAAAGGCGGGCGGGCTGCCGAGTGAGTGAGTGAGTGAGTGAGTGTGTGTGTGTGTGTGTGTGTGTGTGCAGGAGCAGCAGCAGCGTGCCCCCCGGCCCTCCCTCCCTCTCGCCGCGCCTGGGAGGGGAGGGGAGAGGCGGCGGGAGGAGGGAGGAGGCAGCGCCGCGAGTGCGAGCGTAGCTCCGGGTGACTCTGTCTCAGTCACTGCGGGAAGGGGGAGGGCGGCCGCGCGCACCTTTCCCTCCCGTGCTTTCTCCCACTTCCACGAGGAAGGAACAAAGGCGAAGCGAGCCCGCGGCCGTCGGAAAGCCCCCAGGGAGGCGGAATCCCGCGGCTCCCTGACAGCAACGCGGCTCCGGGCCGGCCGCCTAGCCGCTCTTCTTCGCCGTCCTCCTCCTCGTCGCCGAGTTGAGAATCCGGGGAGCAGCGTCCCGATTCGCATCCCGGAGCGCGGCGGTCGTCGCCGACACGATGAAAAGTAAAAAAGGTACGTGCGGGGCGCCGCTCGGACGCGGCGTGACAGCGAAGGCGGCGCGCTCTTCCCGCCCGCGTTCCCCGCAGGGCCGCAGTGGCCGTTGGCGCCGCGCGCGGCCGTTGCTCGGCGGTCGCTGTCCGCCCTCCCCGTCCCGCTGCCCCGGTGCGAGGTCGGCGCGCAGCCCCGCTCTTTGTCTGCGGCGCGGGGACCGGAACGCGATCGCTGCTAAACTGCCGCTTTCCCCTGCCCTCGTAGTTCTGAAAAGAGGAGAAGAGTAGGAAAGTTTCCATGCGCTTAGGGTTAAAAGGAGGAGGAAGACTGCTTCCCCCCCCCACCCTCCCGCCGCAGCGGGTTTTCTTTGTGTGTGGGTGTACAGACTGCAAACTTTCAGCTGGCGGCCGTGCTTGAAGTGCTTTAAATCAGAGCGCGGCCGTAGCCGCGCGCAAGAAGTTCCCAACTTGCGCGTCCCTGCCGTTGTGAGGCGGCGGTGGAGCAGCTCCACTCGGCGCCCCGGGGCCGTGCAATCGTCTCGGGCTGTGCGGGCAGCCGAGCACAAAGGGACCCGGGGCACAAAGAACCAAGTTTCGGCGGTTCGCAGCCCTCGACCTCCCCCCCCCCCCTCACTCCCCTGTGCAGTGATTTGAGGGCACGGCGCTGACTCCTCATGTCGCAGCCCTGAGGTAGGCTGCGATTCGACCCCTCGTTTTAGGCACGGTGTGTTTTTCTCCTGTATGATTTCGCTGAATTAATTTAGCCCGGTTATTTTTAGGACATTCCTATGCTCCCTATTTGCACAGCAGTGGTGAGCTGGTTTCCTGTCTGCTGTTGCTTCCATTGTTCAGACCTCTCCC
This sequence comes from Centrocercus urophasianus, assembly GCF_019232065.1. Classification (NCBI taxonomy): domain Eukaryota; kingdom Metazoa; phylum Chordata; class Aves; order Galliformes; family Phasianidae; genus Centrocercus; species Centrocercus urophasianus. The sequence continues at coordinate 46,692,766 of NW_024884253.1, forward strand.
CGAGGGCAGCTGCTGGTTGCCGAAATACCAAACTCCCCACACTTTCGACTGTTGTTCTTGCCACCCCCCGAAATAAATGCGTGTGAAAAGTGCTGACGTCGTTTCTAGGTATGCATGTGTAGGTCTTTGTGCGAGCGAGCCGCTCCGAGGGCTGGAAGTTGTGGGCTGGAACAATGGGGACAATGGGAGGTGACGTGCCGGAGGGCAGCTCCGCAAAGGGGCCGGGGGCTCTGCTGGCACCGAGCGGGAGGAGGGGAGAGGGATGGGGCTGTACGAAGTGTTGGGGCTGGGGCCTTTGTTGTGTTCTGCCAGGGGCCGCCCGGCGTCGGAACCTCGCTCAGAAGTTTCAAAGAATGACTTTGTTTCGGATTTCTTGCTCTCAGCCCTAGAGAAGTCCCGTTTAAAGAAGGAAAACAAACGTACAGCGTAGCCAAGTGTGGCTGCTTTAAGAGCGGCGGAGCTCAAGCTGTGAAACGCGAAGGGAAGCAAACGAGCTGGTTCCTCAATTATGAAACGTACTCAAAGGAAAAGTTTTTTTTTTTTTTTTTTTTTTTAACAGTGGAAATTCCCTCGTACATCCCTCATGCAGTTCGTGGTTACTTCTGAATAATTTTAAGTTGATTTATTTTTGTTGTTGGCTTTTAAATTCACATTAAACTTTAGTTAGCTTCCTTTTTCTCCTTTTTTTTTTGTTTTTTTGTTTTTGTTTTTTTTCTTTCCCTTTTCGCTATCGGACTACCCCGAGGACTGCTCGGTGGATGGTTTCATTTGCAAATAATAAGCTGATAGCGATCGCACGGAACATACTCGGTTAGTTAATTACCTTTCGAATACACTCTTGCGAAGAGCCAGGCATGTGCTCAAGTTGATACATGTGAGGAATCCTACCGAGCTTGGTTACGACAGGACCGGAGCCGTAGATGGGACCCGTCCTGTTTATCTGCCCTCATAACAATCCCGTTTAAATTCGCTCAACCCCGCCGGGTGGGGTGGGAGGCTTTCCAGAAGGTGATTGTTTTGTCTGCTGCCTCTCTGGAGGGCAGAGATTGTTTCTTGTGGTAACTTTGTCCTGTTTTGAATAACAATTGGCCTGTGCCACTTCCTCTGCGAAGCTCTTCCTCGACACAATGGGACGGTGGTGGTTTTTTTTCCTAATAGCTCGAATTTGCTTAACTCCTGCTTCATCTTCCGAATACTTCGACCTCCCCCTCGAGTGTTTCGACGTGCCTTCTTAAGGAGCAGTGGTCCATTCTGAAATCAGCTTTAGTTATCGCTGTTCTTCTCAAGTTGTGTATCAGAGCTGTTGACGATCAGGTGCTGAGCCCAGGGTTATCCCTGGAAGCAGTCTGCTCTGCTGTTTCCAGTCGTCTCGGGGCCCTGACAGCATTCAGTATCCAACCAGCTATATATATGGCTGCAACTGGGGAGCTGGGAGGATAAAGTAATGTGATAGGAAGAGATGGTGGTCGTGCAGCCCTTAGCCTGTTGCTGAAGCCCCTTGGTGGACACGTACTGCTCGTCTGTGGGGTGGTGGTGGGGATGGAGCCCTGGGGTGTTGGGCTCGTCCCCAGCCCTCTGCCGGCATGCCCAGGCTGCTTTGGCTTAGTCATGTGAAAGCAGCGTTTCTGTTTAGTTGAACGTGTTGGAGAGAAGGCAGAAAGTAACCTGACACTGGCTTGTTTTTAAGATGGAATGAATTAGTGGGTCAGCTGGGGCTGCTCGGCATGTCCACTAGTCTTTATTCGGGGTGTAAATAGCAGTAAGCCAACGGTCTGGCAGTGGATCCCGGCCAGAAACCTTTTCAGTTTGGCCCTGTTAAAACAGGAAACCAGCAGCGAATAGCCTGATTACTAACAAGAAGGCAAAACAAAGCTGGGTTGTAATCAGCAGGAATGCTTTAATGAAAACAGAGCCTTGACAGCAACAACGTGGCTCCCGCTCTAGTAAAAAATATCAGCTGGGGCCGTGCGAGATTTCTCGCCAGGACTTCCTGTCGCCGCGCCGAGCGGAGCTATCTGCGCAAAGTTCAGAGGGCTGCTGCTCTATTTAAATGAGCTCATTTAAATGAGGAGAAGTTGTAACACACTGGGTTTCCTGCTCACCCTGACCTGCTCTGTGTCACTGACTTGCTCTGTCAATTCATATGACACGCCGAGCGAGCCGGCCAAAGGGCAGGCTCCGCGTTGACTCATTCCTTGCTAGGTAGGCTGTGGTTAGTCAGACGGCAACTTTTACTTCAGAAGTGCCATGGCAGAAGAACGGGTTTGCAAAACACAGAAGCGTTTTCACACTGCTAGCTTTTAGTGTTTTGCCACATATATATATATATATATTTTTTTTTTTTTCCCAGGTGAAAAAGAGCAACAGTTTTGAAACAAGTTTTGCTGCCGAGGCAGTTTTCTCAAATTCAGAGGCTCCGGTGGAGTGCTTCAGCTGTATTACTAGGTCCTGGGGAAGTTAGGCCAAGCGGGGCGGTGGTGTGTCTGGAGGACTTGTGTTATTCCATTTAAATATGGCTCACAGACTGTTAGACACCTAATTTTCTCACAGGAGTAGTTTCTTTGACTCCTTATTTCCAGCTTTCACTGTTTGCCTCTCCCTGTTTTCCAGAGTCGTGTCTTGCCTATTACATTTAAAAACAAACAAAAAACCCAACCCACTGAAGTGCTTCAAGACTTCTAGTTTCTGACAAACAAGGGCAGCACACTTGAAAACATTGTCTGAATAATGAAGACTAGTTTTAGCTGGTTTTTAAATTCAGTTTGGGAGGTGTGAGTTGCTTTGCAGAGCCATCATGCTGTCTGTTCATGATCTTTGTTCCAAGAACTGCTACTTATGGCTCCAGAGGACCCCATTGTGCAAGACATGTTCTCAGGTTAGATTGCAAGCATGACAGCACTTTGCATGAAGCTATTACAAATAGAGAAGCGATTGCTCAGAATCATTTTAAAGCAAACTTGACATACTTTCTACATGAGTTAAGAACTTGTTTACATAATTTGGGATTTATCTCTTATAGGCCATTTAAATATTATCCTATTGTTCTTGTGCCATGACTGGATAATTTATGGCAAATCATCCCAGGAAAAGTTTGGTATGTCAGTTGGGTGTTTGACGGTTCCATAAATCAGCAGTTTAGAGAAGGAAAACAATACTAAGTGAATTACTGAAGTAACGATGCCAGACACTTTGCAGATTGATGGTTCTCCTGGGAATGCTTGCGTGTCAAAAATATGCATTGAGATCTGAGCAACTTAAACTGAATTTAAGGATATTGAAGCTTCTCATAAATAAGAGGAAGAAAGGGAACGATTTGCAGTATCAGCTTTGGCTACGGTTTGAAGGTATGGGGGGAAATCCTATGCTCCATACGCTCTGGGAAGTAATGAGCAACAGTTGCACACACCCTTTTCTTTTTTTCTTATTGCTTTATATAGTTTATGCTTTCACATGCACATGTATTAAATTTCAGGGCTAACTTTTTCCTTAAACAGAATCTTTGAATTATGGGTAGTAGCCCACATAATTTTTTTTTTTACTTCTGACATTTAACTTGGCTTTTACTGTTCATGTTTTTAATTTTGATGTCATAAATGAGCAAGTTCCTTTTTCTTTCCCCCACCCCCAACATGACATACAAATTTCATGTTCATGGGAAGAGATTATGGGCTTCTTTTTCTTGACTTCTTTTTTTTTTCTGGAAGACACTTCTGCAAGTCAGTATGTTTTCACTTGAAATTAGTACTGTGTTATGTTACAGTAGTTTGCTTCCTCAGTGCCTTGTATATTCTACAGAAGCAGGAAATTGTAGCCTTCCTAGTTGTTGACTATTAAATCTTTATTTATTTTTATTTACCTAACATAGCATCAAGTAGTGTGGTATATAGAAAGGGACAATTAATTGTGTTTTTTAAATGATTCTAATGATTCTCTAATACTGAAATGCAATTACATTTTAGAAGTCTATCACCTATCATGCTGGTATACTTATACATGAGTAAGGCACCTGGTTCTTACCTTATCCTGCACCTTTTACTAAGTAAATATCCACTTGAGAGTGAAGGCAGGCACAGTTTTCCCTTTTTTCTTTTCTTTCTCTGTAGATCCAAGATGAACTATTAATTTATAAAAATCTACAAGCTATCTCTCTCATGAGGGAAGCATCAGCATTTTAAGGGGTAATTAAGTAACCCATTGCTGGAGTTGGGTATATGGCTTCTCAGTTCTTGTCTGTTGGCTCTTTGCCCAGCCCCTGGTTATCCTTGAAGAGTGCTGAATGCATACATACCATGGCAAGCAAATTGGGCCAATATTGGCATTAGATAGAAGCTATCTGATAACAAGCAGTAGATAAAAGGTTGCTGGGGAACAAAAAATGAGGGTTTACAGAGAATTCCCTTAGGAACAGCTCATTGGTGCTACTTTGTGTTCAACTGACAGTAAAGCTGCAGCTTGACCAGTTACAGGATGAATCCCCAATAAAGCAGGCTGTGCCACATTCATGGTAAAAGTGCTTACTATAAAACAAGTCTGAACCATGGAGTGCTGGAGCTAAGTAGTTTCCTGAGGTGGGAGGCTGATTGTACTTGTCCTCTTGTAATTGCAGGTGTAGTTGCAATATCAGGCAGTGAAACAGAAGATGATGACACTATGGATGTCCCACTGGATCTTTCCTCATCTGCTGGCTCGGGCAAACGGAGGAGACGTGGCAACCTACCCAAAGAGTCTGTGCAGATTCTTCGGGACTGGCTTTATGAGCACCGATACAATGCTTATCCTTCAGAGCAAGAAAAAGTGCTGTTATCCCGGCAAACACACCTTTCCACACTACAGGTATGCAAATAAAGCAGTTCTTTTTGTTTAGTTTAAAGGAACTGTTTTCTGATTTCTTCTTAATTTACCTGTAGTCTAGTCACTGATGTAATGTTTGCACTGCATGTGATGTTTTTGGTTTTTTTTTTTCCTTTTCTGTTTTTCTTTTTTTAATCATTACTTATTCCATTTCTGATGGCAGCTTTAAAGGAAAATTCAGATGAGTGGTGGGTTATGATGATGATCTTTGTTTACTGGGAATAAAATGACATATTCAAGAGAACAGACAGTTGTGAATTTGAACATGCATGCTAATTTTTTGCAGAATTGGGGCCCAAAAGACATAAAGTGTCAGTATGAGGTAATTTATTGTGAGGAGAAAGGATTCATTTGTCAACAGAAGCTTTATGGTGATAGATGCAGAGCTGAGCGTATAACTGCCTCTAAAACTGCAACTTGAGGCCCATTCCCATAGAACGTGAACATCTATAATTACGTGTATGGCGAGTTCCATTAAGATCAGTGAAACAACTGATAGATATAGATAGAGCTACTCAAGTGCATTAGCATGGGTGTGATCAGGCTTTTATGTGGCTAGTTTTGGATTCCCACCCAGTAGCAGCTGCAAGGTCTCCCTGGTCTCATCATTCTTACCTTTTTTGATCATCTTTGGTGGGAGAACTGTGAGCAATTGCTTATTCCCACTTCATGGAAGGTGGCTGCAGGAAAGCTTATGCAAAACCTGGTTTTGAGAGATGCTAAATATAGTGTTCCTGTTGGCTTCTGGGCTTTTTTTTTCTTCCCTGATTGATTCGTTAGTATAAAATCCACAATTGGCTGTAAAGTAGAATTCTCTTTGTGTAACACTGTAAAGAAAACCTTCTTCATGTAGTAAACGTAAAGAAAAAAAAAAAAAAGACGTTGAACTATAAACTATCGTGTATTGTCCAGGAAACTGGTTTGATATTTAAACAAGGACAAACTTAAGTGAGGTAATTCATGTTATGTCTGTCGACACAGTCAGTTGAACAAGGAAAATCAGTAACTATTTGTGGGAGGAGTGGCCCTCTTCAGAGAGAAAAGGTTTTCCTGTTGTTAATTAACCTAAGCACAGGGAACAATGGCTAATAGATTAATGTGTGTGCACAGGGTTAAAAGCTAAACCTCTGGGCTCAGGCTGGCCGACTTCAGATGTCCTGGGGCTTTCTGTAGAAGGAGCAGGAGCTGGGGGCAGAGAGAGGACAAGGGAAAAGGCCTTAGCCAGGCTTGTCAGAGCTTGTCCTGGAGTCTCTTTTGTTCGATTAAGGAAACTGCTTGGAGGGAGTCATCAATCTAACCCAATGACTCTAATGGCACATAGTTGGAAGTGAAGAAAGGTAGAAATTAAGATCTTGTTGTATTCTCAGGTCTGCAACTGGTTTATCAACGCGCGCCGCAGGCTCTTACCTGACATGCTGAGGAAGGACGGCAAAGACCCAAACCAGTTCACCATCTCACGGCGGGGGACCAAGCTTCCTGAAGGCAGCATGATGGAGTCCTCCATGGGCACAAAGAACTTCCTTCCCTTGCTGGAGGAGAGCCCCTTCCTCCCCACCTCTGCCACGCTCAGCAAGACTGTGTCCTCTTCCAAGCCTGTGTCCCCGGGGTCTGTCCTGGCTCGGCCCTCGGTGATTTGCCACACGACTGTGACTGCGTTGAAAGATGCCCCTTTCCATTTTTGTCAGCCAGCTGATGTGGGCCAGACCACGGACCTGCAGCAGCCCCCGGCCAACGCCTTCACAGACAGCTCCCTCTCCTACCACGAGGATGCCTCTAAACTGGGACCTGGTGCGAATGCGCAAAGCGGGCTCTTTAACACTCCTCCTCCAACCCCACCAGACCTCAACCAGGATTTTAGTGGATTCCAGCTACTGGTGGATGTTGCACTCAAAAGGGCGGCAGAGATGGAGTTGCAGGCAAAACTCATGGCCTAAATCCCCTTCCTTCTCTTTCCCCATTTTGGTTGTTTTGTTTTTGTTTTTTTTTTTTTTTCCAGGCAGGGATCTAACAGCTGTGTGGTTATTGCCACCCACACAATATCAAAAGACTTAACTGCATTATTATTATTTTTTTTTTATTAATCTTATTTGCACAAGGGATTGCTGAAATGAAGCTTCCTGTCACTGAGATGGTCTTCAGTGGAATATGGTCATTCCAAGAATTATAAACTTTAAAGCTACTGTAGAAAGAAAGGATTGTGTGTTTTTTTTTTTGTTGTTGTTGTTGTTTTTTGTTGGTTTTTTTTTTAATATTTTCTTTGTAGGTTTTTCATAATGTGATATGGTTCCCAAGATCATGTGATTTGTTTTTTTTTCTATCAGACTGTGCAATATCTAGTAATGATATAGAGTCTTCTTATCATTCCCATGTGGAACAGAATATACCGACACGCTGTCTAAAATAAATTTTCAATTTTTTTAACAATATGAACTTTGGATGATTATGCTTTTTTTTCCCACAATGTAATAAAATATTTTCTTTAAAAATGGATGCATGAGGAGTATTTTGTTGCATACAAACTTTGCAGAAAACACGGCTTTACTCTCAAAATACACTGGAGTGAGAGAAATATTTTTGACCTTATACTGGCTTTGTTTGGTTTAGAGAGCTGCACTAGCAGCTGTTGTTAACCAGATGTTCAAAGGAATGCTGAAAAGTGGACCTGAAGTACCTGACTGTGTTCTGCTGTGTTGACCTTTTCAAAGAGGCCAAAGAGAGCAGTGTAGTCAGCTTGCATTAAATTTCGGGAGGGGTGTCTTAGGCCCCTCTCAGAGCTGGAGTATTCTGGCTCCCAGAAATACCTTAGGGCTTAGAGTAGGGGGCCATGGGGAGGTTTTTCTGAGGATGAAACAAAGAGGCCAGAAAAGGGTTGGGGTGAATATTTCTTTGTAAGTCGTTGTGGTACAGCTTCTAGACGTCTTTAAAGACTAATTTTGATGGGGTCAGGAAGGGCAACACAACTTCTGACTTTCTTGGGCTAGCAATGGTAAGATTTTGGCTCTAAATCCAGTAGACTGTGAAATAGGAGAGTGTCAGGTTGAAAGCTGTGTTTTGGGAGCCGGATTATTTGTGATACTTCAAACACCAAATGGATAGGTGACAAAGATATAGAAGAGATCTCTGCTGTATTTGTGTGTATTCTGGCCAGTGGAATTTTTTCAAAAGTTACTTTTCAGAGGAGGACTCTGGCTGTCAGAATGAATTACTACTAAAAAACACAAAGTTGCAGCTCACATTTCAACTTTTTTGGATGTCTGTCACCCACCCTCGTCTTTCTAACAACAGTGAAACAGGAGACCATCAGGGAGAAAAATCAGTTCTGGCTAATCCTTAAACCAGTTGTCTGCTTGGTGATTGGGGGAGGGTTTTGTGGAGCAGGAGGGCAGGCAGATGTAAGGGTATTCTTAGGAGTAGACAGTGTGTGTTGTTTTGTTTTTTTTCTCTTTTTCCTTGTGGTTTTTCTTTTTGTAGGCAACAGAAAACTGTTTGTTCTCTGGAGTACTCTTTGAAATTTTGCTTGGTGTAGCACTTCTTTAAACCTTTAAAGTCAGTGTTAATACGTTCAAAGAAAAAAAAAATCACAGGGGTTTGCTTATGTGTGCATCAGCTTTGGTAACAATAGAAACAATGCAGGGTTGTCCTCATATGCTGTGCGATTATAGAATCAGGTTTTTAATTTGTACAATACATTTTTAGCTGAAATAAAGCTACCAATAAAATTGTTCTGAGCATAGCCAGGTGTGGCTGTGGGTTTTATCTTCAAGTAATAGCACACAAGTCTAGAAAAGAGACTTGGGTACTACCCCTTTGTATGGACATACTATTCTTCATGCTCCTAGGCTATTTTCCTTTGGGATACCTTGGCACTTTTTTTATCTATTTAGAAGGAAGTTCTTCACTCAGAGGATGGTGACGCACTGGAACAGGTTGCCCAAGGAGGTTGTGGATGCCCCAACCCGGGAGGCATTCAAGGCCAGGCTGGATGTGGCTCTCGGCAGCCTGGTCTGGTGGTTGGCAACCCTGCATATGGTGGAGGAGTTGAAACTAGATGATCATTGTGGTCCTTTTCAACACAGGCCATTGTATGATTCTGCTTCTATGATCTACTTGGAATAGGCTTTTGTGTATGTATGAGGTCACTGTTGAGCAAAAAGAGGGGGAAGTTGAAGAAAATCCCTTTGTGGCATAGATGTTTGCTCTCAACGGATGCTAGGCACCCAGAAAGAAGTCTTGTCTTTGCTAAGAGATTCATAAGATACTTTCTTATCCACGTAAGTGTTCTATTGCAACATTCCTTATGCCTGTACTTCAGGTGCTGCCCAAGAAAAAACGATCTCAGGCAAATGTTTTTTCCTTGTTTGAGTAGTTGGACTTTTTCCTTATTCTTTTTTTTTTTCAAAGAAGGTTGCCAGTGTGCTGAGTGGTAGAGAAAATGTAGGGGATCGTATCATCAAAGGGTACTCTCAGATCCTTGCTCTCCATTAATCTGCCCTTAAAATAAAAAAAAATGTCAACAAGTTTAGGAAAAAAAAGTTTTGCTTGCTGAGCTGATCAGTTCTGTAATTCTGCCAGAGCATCTGCAGTAATTAAATGAAGAGAGGAGGAGGAAGAAAACTTGTCATTCAGGTTAACAGTTTCCATTGAAAGTAAAAGCCTGTGGTCTCTGCTGTTGTCATTTGCCACTGCCACACAAAGTGACACTGGCCTAACAACCAGTGCCCTGCCCTTGTGATGAGTGCTGCGTTTCCATTATGCTGACACCTATCCATGAGACTTTTACTTGTGACCAATTTTGCTTGAGGCTGATTATTGGTTGTTGTTGTTGTTTTTTTTTTTTTTTTTTTTTTTTTTTTTATTTTTTTTTTTTGGGTTAAGGCTACACTTAGAAGTTCAACTGCAGCCATACGCCGAAGGAGTAACACCTGGTGCATAGTGGAATGGCTTTCCCCCCTCTGCAGGTGTTAGTTTACTTGGAGGAATGAAAATGACTCACTGAGTATCCACTACAATAAAATCAAAGGCAGTTTCTGCTTAGTGACACTTTGGTTCAGACTGCTAAAGTTAGCCCTAATCTATTTTTTCAGAGCAAAAACTTGTAGTTAATTCCAGATAAAATTATCAAAGATACATTGCGGGCATCAGGCGGAGCTAGGGTCTAGAATGAGGAAGAGTCCCAATGACTAACAAGTGCAAGGCTGCTCCTGCCAGCAACTCATCCCTGTGAGAACAAAGGGAAAGTTTATTTCTGGAAGCTTGTTTGGCTGTAGAATAGGAAAGAAAGAAGAAAGTAGTGAAAAGAAACAACGAGACAACATTTTGCTGCTCTTGCTGCAGTGACAAACCTAATTGTGAGGCAGCTGTCAAAACCCAAGCTCTGCCTGCATGCACCAACTGGGATTGGCTGCTAATGCAGGACCAGCAGTGCTGTGCCGTGCCGTGCCATACGGAGAGCGTGCTGCTGGCCAGAGCCCGAGTGACCCAGGAGGAGCAACAAATATGAGACAGCTCGCCAGCAGACTTGTTTTCATGGCAGTTGTGTCTTGTAAACAACTTGTGGCAGCTGCACATGATAAATCCCAGTGCAAAGCAAGGATAATTACAATAGGGACGGGATCTTGAGACTGGCAACTGTGTGTGTGAGCGCATGGGAGGGGGCATCCCATGGGATGCTGGGGGGATGTGGCATCCCACACATTTACTGGCTTTTGCCATGAGGTCAGCATCTGTAATGCACTCAAACAGCTGGGGCACTTGCAGTGGTGCATGTCAAGGTGTGTTTTTTCCAGCCGTTTTTCTTGTTAGCACTTGAGAGCTGCTCCCGCACTACTTCCTAACTCTTTTAAATCTCGTTTGGGTTTTCTGTTTTTTTCTTCCTCTTCTTGGCATACTGCGTTTGTCAACTTTCCCTGTGCCTTTTGCCAAGTAGGGATTATTGGTGCAGACACAGCTCTTGTTTGCTGCTCAGGACATGACTTTTTTTAAGTCTTGTTCAGCAGCTGCCAGAGACCTTACGTCTGTCCCGTTTCCCTGGGTTAGCTGGCTCTTCTCTGTGAGCTCCAGTGTTCAGACTAAAGGAAAAGAGCTTAGATGAGCCACTCACTAGCAAAGCATCACTTTGAGCTGTTGCTATTCCAGACGTAGTAATTGCATCCACATGTGCTGTGTGCCATTTGGCGTCTGCTCCGCTGCCTGCCATGGCAATGAGTTCGAACACAGTCGCAAGAAGCAGACCTGGCTACACTACAGAGTCAAAATTCAGACTGTCTTCTGTGTCTTCTGTAAAAGTTTTGCACCCATCTCTGCTGACAGCTCACAGCCATGGCATGCACTTAGCAGTTTTGCTCACCTTTCCCTCTGTGGCTTCCCTTGCTCTACAATTCACATTCCTGAAGCTCTCTTGGCTCTGAGGAATGGGGTCTGTGACTACCACTGGCAGATCTCACGAGGCTGCACAGATTGCAGCCTGGGGCAGCTCCCCACAGCAAAGTAACCGCACACCCCTGGGCAGTGCTGCAATGTGTGATGTTAACCCCAGCTCCCACAGCTGGTGAGATATGAGTTGGTCACAACCACCTCCCAGCTCATCCCTGTTTCACTGGATAGCATGGTTTTGGCTGGAATTCATGCCAGTTTTGTACTTTCAGCTGCTTACATAAATGCGTAACGAACCTACAGATGTGCACACAGGTAGCAGCACTTTGAAATGGTGATTTAAAGGAAGGCAAGTGGTGGCTTGTGAGCATGGGCTGACTGTGTGCAGCTGGGCAGCTGGCAGTTTTCTGTCCCTGATTGTGTTTGGGCAGCTTCCTTTGGACCACAGAGCAAGGCTGGGGCTGCTTCCCCTGCCTGAAGATGTGTAGTGGCATCGGCCTCATAAGGAAGAATTCTCACTTGTGCATTTACAAACTGCAAGTATTATGCTGTCAACTTTTGTCAAATTGTTTGGCAGAGAGAGCAGCTCAGCCCTGGTGCTGTGGGTTTTGCAGCACAAACTTATGTTTTCATGGCTTCCCTGAGTCTTTTCCCCTCTGTATTTTTGCTGTGCTGCTGGATAAACACTGCCCTGTTGATGTATACTACCCAAGCTTCTTTGTCAGTGGCATTTCATGGATTGGAAGGGTTCAGCTACTTTAGGAGAATGTTAGTCTCTGTCATTATTAAGTAAATAACTCCCCATTTTGAGACCCCTGACTACAAAAATCACTTGACTTGGTTGTGGGAAGAATATCATATCCACCACCTTCCATCTGTGTAGCTTGCCTTGGACATAGGTCTGGATCCCAGACACAGAACTGATGGTGAAGATCACAAGAGTTTTGTAATTCAAGCGAGTAAGCATTCAGTTGTTTTGCCAGAGCCTGTAATTTCACTTCCTTTTCCAGCCTGCAATGTTCTGATTTCATGACCTTGTGCTCAATGTCTTACTTTGTTTCCTTCTGGGCTTGTGGTATCATTCCTTGTTTGAACTCTCCCTCTATCTTCTCTCTGCCTGTTAGACTGCTGAGTGCTTACATCATGCTGCACGTAGCCCCTTTAACTAGGTGAGAGATTATTTTGTCTGGTTTTGTGCTGTTGGAAAAGATCCCTGCTACCCCACTAAACTAACCACAACAACAAATCTTGCTCTGATGCAAATAGACCAGCTTCTGGTCATGAGAGTAAGCACGTCTTCCCTGTGTAGCTAGATTTTTTTCCTAGCTTCTGCTTTCTGTGCTGTGACAGAGATGAGCCTAAAAGAGGAGCAGTGAGTAATAAAACTCAGAGGTATTTTTAAAAACCCTGATTTCAGGGGCTGACTTCAGTTTTGGCCTTTCTGGTTGCAGCACACTGTTTTGATGGACTACCCATACAAAGGCCTTCCCCTGCCAACCTCAACCAAGAGGTGAATTCAGGTTATCACATTAAACACTAGTTAGGCGCTTGCTGCTGTAACTCATTCTTCATGTTCAGTGCAGCTGGCTTGCGTTCAGCTGAGGTATTTTCAGTGAAATGCTGCCAACTTTCTGCAAAGGCTTCCTCAAAAGTTTTTCTTCCTTAGCTGGAGATACATGGAAAAACCTCCTGGAAATATTTCCGGTTGGTTTATAGGTTCACATCTGCATGTACTGTCTGCAGTAAAGCTACCACCTTGACTCATTTGTCCCTACACAAGCAGCTTCAGACAGTGCCATCTCCTTGTCTGCTGGCACTTGTTCCCACATTGGCTGCCTGGGCCCAGTGACTCTCCCTAACCTTCTGGAGGAATGATGTGGAAGGCTTCTTTCCTTGCCTGGTCAGTGGCATGATAGATATATGCTGAATCTTTAGGAGACACCACCTGGCTTTGCTTCACTCCTGCTGTGTTTGGGAAACCTTGGGGCAGAGGGGAAGAGCCCAGTCACCCTCACAGCCAGTGCCATTCTCCATGCTCTCTTAGGTCATAGAATTATAGAATATCTTGTACTGGAACAGACCTCATGCCCACCCAGTCTCATCCAGTGCTGTGGGCAGCACTGCCCCCCAGCAGCTCAGCTGCCCAGGGCCCCATCCAACCTGGCCTTGAGTGCCTCCAGGGATGGGGCACCACAGCTTACATGGGCAGCTGTGCCAGTGCCTCATTGGCCTCTATGTGAAGAATTTCTGCCTAAATACAATCTAAATCTCCCCTCTTATTTTAAAACCGTTCCCTCTTGTCCTATCACTATTTGCCAATGTAAAAGTCAGTCCTCCTGTTTATAAGTCATCTTTGGGTATTGGAAGGCCATAATGAGGTTCCCCTTCCCCCCTCAGAGCCTTCTCTTCTCCAGATTGAGCCAGACCAGCTGCCTCAGCCTTTCTTCATAGGAGAGATTCTCCAGATGCGGTGCACTGAGCAGTATCCATGGTGGCCAGTGGTGGGCATGCAGCATTTTCTCTCCTGTTTATAGCTATATGCAACAGGTATTTCTGTTGTGAGGAATCTCCTTTCAACAGCAGTGATAGGCTCAGATTTCCTCCCTTGGGACTGACCAAGCAAGGTGGGCAGTGCAGCTCACTGTTACTCAGACTCTGCATCTGCCTCAGGAGTGACTCGCTTGTGACTCTGCCTAGGCAGGAAACGTGACCTCACTGGCTGCTTCATGATGCTTGCTCAGCCCAGAGGGAACTTGTCTTCAGACCCTCTGCTTCCCACAGATCTGCCTTTCATCCTTGCTTTGGCCTGGCCCTCATTCGCAAGGGAGACCTACTGTTGTTGGGAAAACCCTGGAAAAGAGACAAACCTTTCAGCTATGACTAAGGAAAACACACTCCAGAGCTCTGTGGTTTGTCTGAACTCACTTCCTTGGGAAACATCAGGTTTTGATCTTTAAAAAGTGGTATCTTAAAAGCCCACGTGTAAATCTTAACAGTTCCGGTGATAGCAGCGTAATCTGCCTTTGATCAAGTAAAGCAACAAAGCACAGATGTATCTGCTGCCCAAAGACTGCAGGAAATGTGCCCGTTCTTGCACAAATGCACAGAGGAAGGGATGCTGGCAGGGCAGGGGGAAGATAATTTGCTGTTCTCCAAACCATCACAGAGACGGCAGGGTTCATATTTTGCCTCTACATCCCCGTGACTTTTGCCAGCTAGGGGAAATCTGCACGTAGGTCTGTGAATCTGACAGCAAGAGACAAAACAATGTGTTTGAGAACCTTGAGCAGAGCCAGAGCTGCGATGGAGCTTGGCCTATGCAGAAAGTGGAGCAGTGCAGATGACTGTCAGGCAGGGCTTCAATTCTGTGCAAAATGGGATTTTTCCTCATCCCTAGACTTGCAAAAAAATTTGCAAACCCTTCTGAGAGGCAGTTTGGGTTCAGCGTGGGAGTCCTTCCATGGTTGTGTTCACAACTGCTCTTTACACTGGCTATGGCAAACACTTTCCCTTGCCTTTATTATTTTTGTTGTGCAGAAGGAATGAAGTGACACTGGACTTTGGTACCTCACCTGATTCTCTTTACTTTGAATGCTAAGGGACCTGCAGGAAGCTGTCAGGAGAGCAGGGTGAGCTGTCTGTCACTCAGTTACTCCTCAGGCAGACGTGCCCAGTGAAGCTGGCAGGCTCCGCCTTGCTTTCAGAGCGGGCTCCAAGACTTTCTGTAAGCTGCAGGTGCTGTGCAGGTGTGGAATGTGGGGCAGCGCTATGGAAACTGGGTGCAGGTTTGTTGTGCTGGCTTTCTTTGTTGTTTTTTTTTTTTTTTTTTTACCTCCGCGATAATTCTTAACCAGCCTGCAATCTCTGTTCTATGTACTTTACTACTCCTCGTGATTTACTGGGATAATCGAAAACTTAAAACAGAAGCGTGGCCCTGAACCTTTTCACTACAAGGAAAACAAGACCTTTGTCCCGTCGGCTGAGCTCAGAGCCTGCAGCATGGCTCACCTGCAAAGAGTCCTGAAATCAAAGTCACACTGATGGCAGTCATAACTGGATTTGTACTGAAGTGGGTGGAGATCAAGAGCTCCGATTGACATGAGCTCTCTCGTGTAACAGAGAGGAGGCTGGTGGAAGCCAGCCTGCAAACACCAGGATTGCCAATAACGTGCTGCCCGCGGCTCAAAGTACGGGCTGTGGTGAGCCGGGGCTGAAATATTAACCAGGCTTTGGGGCAGGAAGGCTCTGTAGTTGCCGCTGTGCATGTGTGTGGTGATGGGGCTGGAATAAGGAGCTGATTGAATGAACTACGGGCTTTGGGGAGGACTGATCATTTATGGAACTGAGAGCTGTAGTGGCAGGGGAAAAAAGGATCGCAAGGAGTTCTTTTTGCCCCACACCTCAGATGGTTTGGATCCGGGTAGTGTTTTGAGTCTGTATTTGTTTATTTTCTATTTCTATCGCTGGAGATGGAGAGATAGGACAGGGCAGCAGTGGGAGTGTTGTAATCGCGTTACTGAGCCCAGCTGACACCAGGTGCAGGTAAACATCTCTGCTTGCCCAGATGGGTGACAGCCCATAAATCCTGGGAGCAGCCTGATGAAAAACAAGGCTTTTGCAACTGTGCCTTTGTGCTTGGAAGGAGTTGTGTGTGCATGACTGATGGGTGATAGCATGGCCTCGGCCTGGCTGCTGAGGGACATGGCTGAGCCAGAAAGGGCCTGACCCTCATGGCTGTAAAACTGCTGTCTTCTTCCCAAGAGCCAACACCACCAGCATGCAGCATTTTCTGAAGCTTGGTGCAGGGCCAAAAGCCATTTCCCTACTCCCTGCCCATCCCATGTATGTGTGTATTATTAGTTTACCCACTGTGGGTCGCTCCCCAGCTGCCAATGCATGTCTGCATGTTATCAGTGCGTCTCTTCATGGATTGCATTACGTTAAGTTTAAAGAAGAGCATGTCCCTGTTTGAGGAAGAACAGTAGTGATGTTCCACCCTGCTCCTGTTGAATCACTACGACACGGTAAGGGCCTGGAGCACGGCAGGGCTCTGTTGTGTTGTCCTGTGTTGCAGCTGAGGTAAAGTGTTGGATTTGGGCTTTGTATCATAAGACTGGTTTCTGATCAGGATGATGGAATTTTGGAGACAAGACTTTGCCTTCACATCTCCTTGTGAAGTCTGGGTAAAAGGAAAAATGTGCTTGTTTATGATGCTTTAAAACACACGACTCATTTTCAAAGATGAGCAATGAGACCATAGCAAGTAGATCTAGAACAGACCACAGCAGTTAATTCTGGTGCAGGGCTCTGTCTTGGATTGTAAACTCTGTGAGATGCAAACATCAACATTCGCATGATGTTTAGCCTGCACAACACAGCATCTCCAACCAGGCTTTCAGATCACTCTACAGGAATGTTTATCTCACTGAATGCCTTCTTGTGACAGTCACATTTTACAACAGCCATGCACATGGGTGACCAGCATTGCAGGCAGTGTCTGTGTGGCATTGGAGCCAGTACACACCAGTGCAGCTGAGGCTGTGCCAAGCCCCTGCTTTGCTATGCTTGCTTTACAGTGGTTGGAATCCTTTCGGGTGCTGTGAATGCTCATCTCAGTCATGGAATCACAGAATGGTTTGGATTGGAAGAGGCCTCAAAGCCCATCCAGTCCCACCCCATGCCATGGGCAGGGCTGGCCACCCAGCAGCTCAGCTGCCCAAGGCCCCATCCAACCTGGCCTTGAGTGCCTGCAGGGATGGGGCCCCACAGCTTCTCTGAGCAAATCAGCTTCTTGGAAGGAGTAACGTGAGAAGAGTAAAAGTAAGTGCATTGCTGTGTGACCAGTCAGCAGATGCGCAAAGGATTTTGTATTGAAAAGGCAAAAAGAAAAAAAAAAAGCATTAAAATTACCATTGCCATGCTGCCCTCTGGGTTTACACAAATGCGGTGCAGGGAAGAATTAGGCTTTTGCAGTTTCATGTTTCCTTGACCTTTTGAGAGAAGAATGAAAAATCTGATCCAACTGCTGCTCCCTGTTACAATGCTGAAAGAGCAATGCAAACTTAATGTGCTGACTCCCGAGGAGCAGAATTTCAACTTGCCTATTGAAAAACCTGGGAGAGAACTGAGGTCTGTAGAGATCTGAATAAAGCTGGATAATCTGAATGCCAAACCTCTCTCCCAGGTGGGTGCAATTACTGGTGCCAGAGCAGATTCCTTCACCCCGCTCCAGTGGTGACTGGCTTAAGATAAGAGCAAGGCAGGGAGAAAACACACAGCTCCTCTGGTGCAATGTCTTCCTGCTGTACAATGGGCAGCACCTCCCCTGTGCTGCAGCTGCTGCAGCTGGGTGCTGTAGCTGTGTTGTGCTTGCGCTCGCATTGCCCTCGCTTGGTGCTTGGGAAACTCTCATACCATTAATGGTAAGCTCACATGTTCTGCTTGACATGAAATTGTTTCCAGTAAAAAATCATTTCAGACTATTGCTGTATTGGCTGATGCAACTGTTGACAAACAAAATCTGCGTGGATTGTGTTCTAATGGCAGGCTTTGCATGCTTCAACAGGTTTGCTTTGCTTTGGCTCAGTTTCCTGGTTTTATTTTCATCCTACCAGCTTGCTGAGGACAAGCACAGAGGATGGATTGCTTCTTACCGAGTCTCAGCGCTGCCTGGGAGATGCTGGTGGACGCCAATCACTGCAGTGAAATGCTGCATAGCAATACACACGCAGCTTTTTTCCCTTTTAGAGATGAGCACGTGTCAATTGAACAAAGGGTAGAAGTGAGGGAGTACACCGCAATTTGCTAATGTGTGGCTGGCTTCCCAGTTCCCTGCGCATTCCCTCAGCCAGACTGCAGTCGTCATGATGCTATTGCCAGGAAATATGTAAACAAAAGGGAACTCTCCCTCTCAGCTGAAGCATTAGGTTGGTTGTGCAAAAAGCCACTCAGATTGATCCATGTTACCTAGTTATCAAAGGTGCTATTTGTTATATGTATAGGCGTACAGCACTGTTGACAAAGATCACTTGTTATTATATCTTTTTAAATCACTGTATTTATTGTGTGATGAGTCAGAGCATTAGGACCCTTTCACACATGATTGTGATTTAAAATTCAGGTGCTCAGGCATTGCTCTTCTGGAGTCACTTGGAGATTGGCAAGCAGGCATTTTTCCATGGAAATAACTGATCTTTATGTCTCAGCCAAATTACACAACTGACAGTTAATGCTGGGGTGAAGTCTCCTTTCTTTTCTAACACTGCAAATTCAACTGTGTAAACTTCGCGGGGAAGATGTGATTTTGCCAGAACTATCTACAAGTTGAAGAAGTCTCCGTACTGTTTTTTTTTGTTGTTGTTCTTTGTTTCTTTTTTTTTTTCCCAGATGATAGGAAAGTTTTCTTCCAAAGGCAAGCAAAACAATGAGCACAGTAAGTTATTACCACAAACACTTATTCCCCCACCCCCTTAAAAAAGAAAAAATGGACACCCTAGGAGATGACAAATAGCATAGCCCAGCTCAGTGTTTGCTATACATTGGCATCTCAATGCTACACACTTTTTTACACAACAAAAGAAGGAACAATTACCGTTCTTGTTCAAGGACCACAGCAATCCAGTGCTGAACATGCAACATGCACTTGTGAAGCAATTCCAAGTGGCAGTTTTGAGCACTGATAGCCAATACAACAGGAAAAATAAGCCACACTGTATTAAGGATTTGTCTTTGATAGTCCTTTCCGTACAGCTAAGAGCTAGAGATAGCTGGTAGGCTTGCATCCCCATGGGGATGCAGGATAGTTGCATGGAGAGGAGTTGCCTTTTAGTGGCTCACATCTGTGATCCGTTCTGTCCTCCAACACCAGCTGTGAGCCTCAGCATGCAGCTGTCTGCATTTGCAACATAGAAAGATCTTTGCTGTCAGAGTGATGGCACACTGGAACAGGCTGTCCAGAGAGGTTGTGGACCTCTTTCTCTGAAGGTATTCAAGACCTGTCTCACGCCTTCCTATGTGACCTTGCCTCCTATGGGATCCTGCTTTAGCAGGGGGTTGGACTTTATCTCTAGAGGTCCCTTCCAAACCCTACAATTCTGTGTGATTCCGTAATGTCTCATCCCCATGAAACACCTGACAGACAGAAACATCCTTCTCACTCTGCCCTACTGCTTTTCCCCTTAGCTCTGAACAAAGACTCTCCCGTTCCATGAAGCTTTGGCAGCTATAAAACATCACAGAGCAGCAGCTTCCCAGGGATGCTCTGGGACTGAGCAACCTCTGGATTTCCCAGCGGTGCTGAAGAACTCCAACATTTCTCTGCTTTGAATAGAGCTGGCAAAATCCATAATTGCTTCCATTCTGCTTGGCTGGAAAATAGCAAAATCCAGGCACACTGCCATAGGACTGCTGGGTGCAGAGTGGGTATGACAGAGGGCTCTGCACCAAGGCTTACCCAACAGAAGTGAAGGCATCCCACAGCTTGGCCTGGCTTTCGTGTGTCTTTTAATATATTTATATTTTTTTTCCTTTTGTGTGTTTTTTTTTTCTTTCCCTTAAGTGTAGCAGCAGCAGTGAGGTGATGACTTACCTGCTGCAGCTTGGGAGATAGCAATCTGACAGGGATGGTTGTCACACAATGCCCAAGCAGAACTTTTCTGGCCCAAATTTCTCTGATTATGTTGTTACCTGATCAGTGAAGAGAACCATGAAAAACACAATTACCAGGAAGCATTGCTCCTTTTCTCGTCTCTTTGTCTTGCTGCAGACTGGGCACATGACTCTCAGAGAAATAGAAGAGCTGCCATTTTCATTCACGTGACCCAAAGGGGTGCTGCATGCCAGTCACACCTAAGTGCGGGAAAGCTCAGCCACTGGCTGACAAACCTGAACACATCATGTTTGCAGCTGGAATTTAGATGTATCTGGTGGACCAGAGCATGGCATGAAGAACTGGAAAACCCCCATCCTGAAGACAGCACACGGAAGGGAGGATAAAGGTTTGAGTGAGCTTGGTGTGGTGGGACAGAAAATTTTTGGCCATTGATACAGTATCAGACTAGAAGGAAAGGGGACAAGCAATTTCTAACTGTGGGTGTTGATGCCAAACTTCCTCAGTGCAAGCCCATGTGTGCATCCTGGGCTGCACGGGAAGACCTGGCTGTGTCTTCAGGGGATGCACAAGAGGGAAGGGAAACCTCACCAGTGGAACAAAGGATAGTGTCCTAAGTGGACTGGATGATAACCTGATGGACTGAAGGAGAACTTTGCCAATGGACTGAGGGAGAACCTTCTCTACTGACTGCCATTCCAAAGCCCTATTTGAAGTATACACCAAAGACTACAATGACAAATGCCAACGAGTGACCAACATTTGTATCATGAATTGCAATCAAAAAGAACTGGCTCCAAGTCAGCACAGACTCCCAGCGAACTTAATGGATAAGCATGCTGCAAAGTGATGGTTAAAATGTATTGTTTGCCTATTGCATGCTGCAAATATAAGTATCCAAAACAGGAGAGAACAGACTTTGGCAAGCAAACTGATAACAAGCCATGCTCTTGAGGAAGGCTCATGATTTGGAGGGAACACTGAGCTGGAAGGGAATGCTGAATATAAATAAGAATCAAGTTTACTTTAAGCAGCACAAATGGCAGAGCTGTGAGCCACGGCTCAGACTTTATCATTCTTCTGCTGAGGGAATAGTTTGAAGCATATTTGCTGTTTTATACTCTGATGTGTTCTCATTGCAGGAAAATATTAGCCACTAAAAAAGGTCTTTAAATATTTAAGCATGTTTTGGCCATATCTGGTTTGTCAGTTTATGAGTGACCAGGGAGGACGTAAGTTCCAGCAGAGGAAAGGAAATCCCACCGTTAGGTCTTGGTGGCTGTCAAACTGTAAGAAGTTTCCCTGCCTCTAGAACATAAATCTTCCTGATTTCTCTGTGCTGAGGGTGTAATAGTAGATAAATGGTACATGGTACAACTCTGGTGTGCAGTTCGTGTAAACTGTTGGGCTTATAAACTGAAATGTGTTAAATCTGTTACACGAACAACACCATCCAGAAAATAGAATACAGTCACAGAATCGTAGAATCATTAAGGTTGGAAAAGACCTCAAAGATCATCATGTCCAACTATCCATCTACCACCAAAATTGCACACTAACCCATGTCCCTCAGTACTACATCCACACAGCTCTTGAACACCTCTAGGGGCAGTGACTCCACCACTTCCCTGGGCAGCCTGTGCCACTCCCTCACCACTCTTTCTGAGAAGAAATTTCTCCTAATATCCAACCTGAACCTCCCCTTGTACAACTTGAGGCCATTCACTTTCATCCATTGCTGTCACCTGGGAGCAGAGGCTGATCCCCAACTTGCCACAACCTCCTTTTAGGCTGTTGTAGAGAGCGACAAGGTCTCTACATCCCTATGTCTCCTCCAGATTAAACAATTCCAGTTCAAGATTTGATGGCTGTCATGATATCCCAGACTGGGAGAAACCCTGCCTGCAGGCAGGGCCCTGGCGAAGGGAAGCTACCACTGCTGGCCCTGCTCAGTGCTCTCTTGGAAAGAAGCACATGGGATATTGTGCGCTGAAATGAAATAGCTCAGTGCTGCCACCAGCCCAACCCCTGACACTTCTGTGGGGTCTGGCTCCATGTAGAAGTGCCTGTGAGGGTTCTGCTGGGGATCCAGGCAGGTATCACAGAGGGGTTTGCTCCAGTGAGAAGTTCTGCAAGTGGGAGGCTCTGTGGAATCAGTCTCAAGCAACTGTTGTTTAAGAGAAACACGCTGCTGGTCATGCTTTCATCCTGGACCACATCAAGCGAAGCATTCTGGTGGTTCTGGAAGAGTGAATTTACATTGAAAACCCACAGCTCTTACAAGCAGTGCATTAATTATTTTATTAATTTGCTCTTTTTACATTATGGGAAACATTCATCTATTTACATTTTCCTGTCCACACACCCATCTAGGTAGATAATCCTATGGAAATCCAAATCGTTATGCCATAAAACCACTCTCCTCTGTCTAAAGGCTTTCAATTTTTTTTTATTTTTTTTTTTTATTTTTTTTTTTGCCATTTGTTTCATATTAGAAACATTTTCAAAATAACATTTGGGAATGCAGGTAGGCCATCAAATTACATCCCGATTACTTAAAACACACTTTTGACCTTTTTCCTTAAAAAAACAAAACCAAAATGAAAAGCCCCAAAAACTTCACAAGGATTCTGTTCAAATTAAAGTGATAATGCACATAAAAGCAT